>NC_037689.1:125556392-125602457 GCF_003255815.1 Theropithecus gelada
AAAAAAAAAAAAAAAAAAAAAAAAAAAAAAAAAAAAAAACACACACCAAAAAAAAAAAAAAAACACAAAAAACAAAACTGGAGGAATGACATTACCTCACTTCAAATTATACTAATGATATATAGTAACCAAAACAGCATGGTACTGTCATAAAAACAGACACATAGAAAAATGGAACAGAATATATAACCCAGAAACAAATCCACACATCTACAGTGAACTCATATTTGACATAGGTGTCAAGAATATACGTTTGGGAAAAGACAATCTAACAAAAATGATGTTGAGAATACTAGACATCCATATGCAGAAGAATGAAACTACACCCTTATCTCTCACCACATACAAAAATTAAAATAGATTAATTTAAAAATTAAAATTGATTAAAGATATAAATCTAACACCTCAAACTATGAAACTATAGAAGAAATAATTGGGGAAACTCTCCAGGACATCAGTCTGTGCAAAGATTTCTTGAGTAATAACCCACAAGCACAGGCAATAAAAGCAAAAATGGACAAATGGGATCACATCAAGTTTAAAACCTTCTGCACAGCAAAGAAAATAATCAACAAAGTGAGGGAACAATCCACAGAAAGAGAGAAAATACTTGCAAACTACTCATTTCACAAGAGATTCATAACCAGAATATATAAGGAGCTCAAACAGCTTCATAGAAAAAAGTCCAATAATCTCATCCAAAAAAAAAAATGTACAAACGATTTGAATAGACATTTTCCAAAAGAAGACATACAAATGGAAAACAGGCATATGAAACGGTGCTTAGCATTATGTATCATCAGACAAATGCAAGTAAAACTACAACATGATATTGTCTAACTACGGTTAAAATGGCTTGTATCCAAAGACGGGCAATAACAAATGCTGGTGAGGATGTGGACAAAAGGGAACCCTGGTACACTGTTGGTGAAAGTGTAAATTAGTACAGTCACTATGGAGAATAGTTTGGAGATTCCTTCGAAAAGTAAAAATTGAGCTATTACATGATCCAGAAATCCCACTTCTAGGTATATACCAAAAAGAAAGAAAATCAATATATTGAAGAGACATCTGCACTACTATGCTTGTTGAAGCACTGTTTACAATAGCTAAGATTTGGAAGCAACCTGTGCCCATCAATAGATAAATGGATAAAGAAAATGAGGTACATGTACACAATGGGGTACTATTCAGCCATAAAAAAGAATTTGATCCAGTCATTTCCAACAACATGGGTGGAACTGGCAATCTTTAGGTTACATTTT
Source organism: Theropithecus gelada (assembly GCF_003255815.1). Classification (NCBI taxonomy): domain Eukaryota; kingdom Metazoa; phylum Chordata; class Mammalia; order Primates; family Cercopithecidae; genus Theropithecus; species Theropithecus gelada. The sequence goes on from NC_037689.1 coordinate 125,557,658, forward strand.
AAAAAGCCAAGTACAGGAAGACAAACATTGCATGTTCTCATTTATTTGTGGGATCTAAAAATCAAAACAGTTGAACTCACAGACATAAAGAGAAGAAGGATGGTTATCACAGGCTGGGAAGGGTAATGTGAGAGGAGTTGGGGAAGGTGTGAATGCTTAATGGGTATAGAAAATAGACAGAATGAATAAGACCTACCATTTGATAGTACAGCAGGGTGATTATAGTCAATAATAATGTGCATTCAAAATAACTAAAAGAGTATAATTGGATTGTTTATAATACAAAAAATAAATGCTTGAGGGAATGGATACCCCATTCTCTATGATATGATTATTATGCTTTCCATGCCTGTATCAAAACATGTCATGTATCTCATAAATATATACAACTATTATGCACTCATAAAAATTAAAAATTAAAATAGAAAAGATGAACAAAAAATAGCATGATTATCAATCAATTAGGAACTATAATATAATAAAAAATTTGTGTAAAGTAGTAAGAAAAAGAAAACCCTATAACATCCTAAAGACAGTAAGAGAAGAGAATTTTCAGTATGGGAACTATACGCTGTGCCTATAATAATTTGTTAATTAACAATGTTAATATCTGACAATGTTAAGGAAGATATAATATATCCATTATATTCTCTTTTATCTTATGTAAAATTGAGATATTTCACATGCAAAACAGTGATGTGAAGGCAGAAAAAATAGTGGGGTAATATAACATCAATTTTCGTCATACTAACATACACTTAACTGATTGAAATATGGATGAAGACATGATTTAACTAACGAATGAGAAGTATATGAAAATTGAAAATATTGAAGTATAAAATTTAATGAAAATGTAATAATGCCCAATTTCTTAATACATTTTTGTATATTTCCCCCTTAGGCTTAATTTTCTAGGTATAATAAGACTGAAAGTGCTGCAATATCAGAGCAAGTATATCAGTTGTTGACAACATACAACAGTTCTAGCCTTAGTTCTCAAGAGTCAACCTTCACACTAACTTTGCTTAATCTAATTTAAAAAAATCATTTCCTAAGACTGCGTTTATAAAATATTCTATTTTACTAAAGAAGCCATGACTTAATATTTTAACGTATCAGTTTTTTTCAATTAGATATTCATTAATAGTGCCTATCAAAGATATTCCTCTATACCTACTGGCTAAGTTTTGATGAATTGAAAATCTTAAAATTATCAATTGAGCTTTGGCAGTATTCTATTTTTTTAAATTCCAGATGTTCCTTTCTTCAGTTTACTACCTTTCAACTCATATTACATCTTGTATTCATGACATTACAAAATCAAACAAATTCTATCATAAACATAATGTATTTAAAAGCTTACCTTTGAAAAATTCCAGTATTGAAGAGTCTTGTATTCAGTGAATTATGACATGTTAAAAAGGAAATTTAAGTCCTTATCTGCCAAAACTTTCTTTTCACACTATCCATGCATCACAGAGTTCCCTTCTCTCTGGTTGGAGATAGTATTAACATTTTAGTCAAAAGTCACAATGAGATTTTTGATTTCTGGTTTGGCATGTAAAGAGTTTGCAAATCGTTATTTCCATACTCATAAATAAAAGACGAACAAACTAAAAATCAATAACTCTACCTAAACTCATAAGAAAATTGAAATCATAGGACAAACTACTCCTCCAAATTTTGAAAAGACAGATGGAAGTAAACGGGAAATTATCACATACCAAATCAGAATCCCAAAAGCAGAATTGCTAGAGTCAGTACCAGGGAACACATTTGTAGACTGAACTGCCAAATTACTGGATGCTCAGGGTAGACAAACTTGGAAGTTTAAAACTCCAAAAAGACACAGTCTTAAGAGAGGTCCACAATTTTGTGATTTTTTTTCTTTAGGAGTTCTATTCAATGTGCAGAAAATCAAAGACAAAAAATATCTTGGAATAATATGTGGAGAAAAAAGCTACTTTTGTATAGAGGTATTAATGAAAGTGGACCCCTATCACTCATCATGTATAAAAATTAGTCAGGACGTATAAAGTCTCGAATGTAAAAGCTAAAACTATAAAAATTCTAGAAAAAAAAAGCTATGAAAAACTCTTCTGGACATTGGTCTACACAAAATAATTATGACAATGACTTCAAATGTAAATGTCTCAGAACAAACATTTTCAAAATGTACTTATTTAAAAGAGTTACTGAACAGCAAAGAAAACAATCAACAGAGTAAACAATCAACAGAGTACACAAACCACCTACAGATTAGAGAAAATACTTGTGAACTATGCGTCTGACAAAGAACTTATATACAGAATCCACAGGAGCGTAAATCAGCAAGAAAAAAGAAAGACAAAGTAACCCCATTAAAAAGTGGGCAAAGGACATTAACAGATACTACTCAAAAGAAGATATATAAGTGGACAATAAACATATTTTAAAATGCTCAATATTACTAAATATCAGACAAATGCAAATTAAAACCCAATGGGATACTATCTCGCACTAATCAAAATGGCTATTAAAAAATCAAAAAATAACAGATGTTAATGAGGATGTGATGAAAAGACAATGCTTTTATATTGTGGGTGAAACTGTAAAGTAGCTTAACCCCTATGGCAAACAGTATGGAGATTTCTCAAAAGCAACAGAGCTACTATTTGACCCAGCTATCCCACTATTGGTTATCTACCCAAAGGAAAAGAAATCATCATATAAAAAGGAAGCTTGCATTTGTATGTTCACTGCAACACTATTCACAATAATAAAGCCACAGAATCAACCTAAGTATCTATAAATGGTTGACTGGATAAAGAAAATGTGGTATATATACACACCATGAAATAATATGCAGTCATAAAAAATAACAAAATCGTATCTTTAGCAGCAACATGGATGGAGCTGAAGAACACTATTCTAAATGAAATAACTCAGAAACATAAAATCAAATATTTCATCTTCTTTCTTACAAGTCAGAGCTAAACAATGGGCACATGTTGATATAAAGATAGAAATAATAGACACTCGGGACTTCAAAAAAGGGGAAGGTGGCAGGGAGTGAGGGTTGAAATACTATGTTTTTGGTACTATGTTCACCATTTGGATGATGGGTTCACTAGAAGCCTAAACCTCGGCATTACACAATATACTCATGTAACAAACCTACATACATACCCCGAATCTAAAATTTAAAAAAGAATTACATTTATCTTCAGTAACCATATAAGCAAGAAGAGAGTGTATTTTAATATTTAAAATGTTGAAAGAAACAATAAAAACACCAACTTAGAATTCTGTAGACAGAAACATTATCTTTCAAAGTGAAGAATAAAGATTTTATTGATATAAAAAGTGAGACAATTAGTCTACAAAAGGCTTTTCTGATGGAAAATGTTAAAAGACTTTTTTAGAAATAATGAAAATGATATACATTATAAATATGGATCTACATAAATAAATGGAGTTAGAGAAGAAATAAAGAAAAAATAAAATACTTTGTCCTAATTGATCCAACAGATAACAGGTTGTTAAACATAATGATACCAACAAAGAATTTAGCGAGTATATTTTGTGGGTAAATAAAACCAAGAAGAGCAATAGCATAAAGGAAAGAAAGAAAGAATTCATAATACTCTACTGTAAATTACTTGCCCTACCTGTGAACAAGTGTAGTAGTATTCGAAAGTGGACTATGAGTAGCTATAAATGTATGTTGCAAACCTTAGAACATCCACTAAAAAAGAGTTTAAAAAGTAGTGTAATTGATATGTTAAGAAAACAGTAAAAATAGAGAATCATATGTTATAGAAGGCTCAATTAAAATCAGCAAAGGCAGGAAAAAAACTAAGATGAAAAAGAGAAACAGAGTAAACAAAAAATGACAAACGTGGCAAGTATCAATCCAAATATATAAATCAACACTGTATATATGTCAATGACCTAAATGTATCAATTAAAAGACAGAAAACGTCAAAGCAGATGATAAACAAGGCCCAACTATACATCTAAAAGAAAGACACTTTAAATATGAAGGTATAGATAGATTAAAAGTGATGGAGAAAGATATAACCTACTAACACACACGCACAGCTGGAGCAGCTATACCAATCACAGACAAAGACTTGAGAGAAAGAAAATTTATCAAGATAGAGATTATTATTACATAATAATGAAGGAGTCAATTCATCATGAAAAAAGACCTTTCATGTGTATGTGCCTAATAACAGTGTCAAATAAATGAGAACAAAACTGATAAAATTGCAAAAAGAAGTAGATTAATTCATATTATAGCTTGGGACTTCACATCCCTTAAACATTAATTGACAGATTCAGAAAAAATCAGCTAGGGCTTACTTGAACTGAATGACACCATCGATTAACTGTATTGAATACAGCAACTTCAGAATACACATTCTTTTCATGCTCACATGGGACATTCACCAATACAGACTGGTCACCGTGGTCTATAAAACACAGCACAACAAATTTTTAAGAATAGAAATCATATAAACTATAGTCTCAGACCACAATGCAATTAAGCTAGAAAACAAGAGAAAGGTGGAAATTTTCCAAAATATTTGAAGACTAAACAATATTCTCCTAAATAACACGAGTCAAAGAAGTCTCAAGAGAAATTTAATATATACTTAACTAAATGAAAATGCAAAATACAACTTATACAAATGTATGAGATGTAGTGAAATTGAGAGGAAGTGCCAGCTTGGCTTCCCGGGTCGAGTAGGGGCTCAGAAAGCTGTGAAACTCACTCATTTCCTGCATCATGATTTACTTCAGTCCTCGATGAATAATATTGAAGATATATGCTTAAAATATTCCTCACACCAGGATTTGTGCATGTGTTTTCTTCCCCAAGAAAGCTATAAACCGCGAAAATTTTTCTGTAAGCTTCCCAGTGTCCTCTCTCCCTCTCTCCCTTCCCCCTCCCCTAAAACTAAAAGGAATGTTAAAAGCCCATTTTTTCTATGACCAGTGGACCTTATCCATGCTCCCAATTCCAATTCCTTGTAAACATACTTTGTACAGTCCTGTAAGATCCTGTCTCCTTTGTCATGCCGCTGCAAGATCATAAAGTAGAGAAAACCTAAGTTACAATTCCGGTTTTCCTCAAAATCTAAGATGTCACAAAATAATTTACTGCCTTTGTTTCTCGCTCTGGAAACATCTTCCCGCCGCACGTATTTCCCACGTTAAAGAGTTTAAAAGGCAATCGCCCAAAACCAACAGTGACTACCCACTCGGGACCCCTTCTACGCTGTGGAAGCTTTGTACTGTCACTCTGCTCAATAAAGCCTACAGCTTTTTTTCTCTTGGCTCGTTTCTCCATCACTCGCCGCAGGCAGCCGCCACACAATTTCTTTGGCATGGCTAAGGCAAGAACCTTCAGCGTTACAAAATCAGTGTGTAGTTGAAAATTTATAGCATTGAATGCATATGTTAGAAAATAAGAAAGATCTTAAATCAATAATTGAGATTACACTTTAGGAAACTACAATGGAAGAGAAAATTAAAACTAAAATTGGCCAAAAAATTAATTATAAAATTAGAGTATAACCCCGTGAAATTGAAAACAGGAAACTGATACATCATGACCAAGTGGGATTGATTCCAGTTATACAAGGTGGGTTCAAAATTTGAAAATAAGTCAATGTAACCCACCAGTCAAAAAGACTAAAGAAAAAAATGATAAGATATAAATAGATGCAGAAACACCAGTTGACAAAGTTCAGCACACATTTATGATAAAATATCTCAGTAGATTAGAAATAGAAGGAAACTACCTTAATTTGATAAAGAACATCTAGACGCCTTCTCACGAAGATCAGAAACAAGACAAATATGTTCCTTCTCACCACTCCTATTCAACATCCTACAGGAATTCTTAGCTAATAAAATAAACAAAACTAGAATAAAGTATATACTGATCAAAAGTATATGTATATTGAGGAGGAAAAAGTAAAACTATTTGTTGATGACAAACTTTTTATGTAGAAAATCTTAAAGAATCAACAACAACAACAAAAAACCATGTGGAGCTATAAGTAATTATAGCAAGATTGTAAGATACAAAGTCTTACAAAGATACAAAAAAATTGTGTCTTTTGCAGCAACATAAACAGAACTGGAGGCCACAGACAAATGTTGATTATTTTCTCACATATCATAAATGATTGAAATTTCAAATGAAAAACAAAATATCATTTAATTTTGCTCTAAGAAAGTGAACTATGTAGGTATGAATCTAAAAAAAAAAACATATCCACAAGAACTCTCAGTGGAAAACTATGAAACTCTGATAAAACAAAGGCGATCTAAATAAATGAAGAGATATTACATGTACATAAATAGGAAGATTAATATTGTCACAATGTCAACTCTTGCCTAGTTGATTCATTGTAATCCACTGAAAATTTCAGAAGTTAATTTGGGTATATTGAAAACTTATTATAAAGTTTATGTGGAAAGCAAAGACTCAGATAGCAAACACAATATTAAAGGAGAGGAACAAAGTCAAAGAATGGACAATACTTGACTCCGAGACTTACTACATTTGCATGTCTCTGATGATTGCTGATGATGAGCATTTTTTCACATGCTTGTTGCTCATTTGCATGTCTTCTTTTGAAAAATGTGTAGTCATGTCTTTTGCCTACTTTTTAATGGAATTATTTGGGAATTTTTTGTTGAGTTGTTTGAGTTCCACGTAAATTCTGGATATTAATTCGCTGTTAAATGCATACTTGGCTAATATTTTCTTCCATACTTCATGTTGAATCATATCTTTGCAGCCACACAGAACTGGAGGCCGTTACCTTAAGCAAAACAACTCAGACACAGAAAATCAAATATCATAATTTTCTCATTTATAAGCAGGAGCTAAATAATGTGTACACATTGATGTAGAGTGTGAAAGACAATGGAGACTTGGAAGTTTTGAAGGGTGGCAAGCGAGTGGTCAATGAGCGATTACTTGAACAGTACAATGAGTGTTATTCCAATGATAGATCCACTAAAAGCCCTGACTTCAGCACCATGAACTATATCCATGTAACAAATTTATACCTGTACCCCTTAAATTCATACAAATAAAATTTTAAAGAAAGAGTTACTATAAAGCTACATTAATCAAGACAGTGTGGTATTGGCAGAATAATAGACAAATAAAAGTGGGAAAAAATAGAGCCCAGAAAATAGACCTACACAAAATTGTCAACTAATCTTTAACAAAGGAGCAACAGAATTTAAAAGGAAATTGGCTAGTCTTTTAAACAAATGATGCCAGAACAGAATAGCTAGACCTTCAAATCTAAAATCAAAACAGTATCTACACACTGAACTACACTTTCATAAATATATCAAAATTGATTATTTAACTGTTAATTTCAAAGCTCTAAAACTTCTTAAATATTAAACAGTAGAAAATTTAGGTGACCCCAGGTTTGGTGATAATTTTTTAGATATAATACCCAAAGCATGATCTATAAAATAAAAAATTGATAATTTGGACTTCATTAAAATTAAAAATGTATGCTCTACAAAAGACACTGGGCCAATGGCAAGAGAATGTAAAGACCAGCCACAGTCTGAGAGAAAGTCATGGCAAAACATGCATCTGATAAAATATTAATATCCAAAATATACAAACTCTTAAAACTCTTAATAAGAAAAAACCCCATTTTAAGAATGGGCTAAAGATCTAAAGAGACATCGCTAAAGAAGATATACAGATAGAAGATGAGAAGATGCTCAACATCTTATATCATTAGGAAATAGCAAATTAAACCAATGATGACTTGCCACTATATACCTGTTAGGATAGCTGAAATCCAAAACACTGACAATGCTTAAATGCTGGCAATGGAAACTCTGATTCATTGCTGATGGAAGTCAGCATAATAACTTCAGTGAATAATTATTTATTGCATATTAGAAATTTTCTACGAGAGCAGATATTAGGTGCTCTTGCCACAAGAAAGGTAACTATGTGAGATGATGGATATATTAATTTCCTTTACTGTAGTATTTCACTATGTATATACATATCAAAACTTCATGTTTCATATCTTAAATATATACAATAAGTAATATTAAAAATAAAATAGCCATAGTTTTTAAAAATAAAAATTAAATGCTGTTAATTAAAAATAATCTTAAAAGTCATAGTCATTCTTTTCAAAGACATCAGTAATTTTCATCATAAGGAAATCTATTCTCCCTCAAACCTGCATTTAACACCAATAACATTTCAGAAGAATCATGTGGTTTATATGTTTTACAAATTGATTTGATTATAAGAAAATAAATTAAATTTATAGAAACTATATAATCCTCTCACATTTATAGTCCTTTCCCAAAAATTACCAGAATAATCAAATATATTTACTTCAAAGTTCTTTATTTTAAACCCCATACTTATGCATTAAACTTTGTAAAGAGTCATTAATTTCACAAATATATTCATAAACAGATGTTTTAAGGAATGAAATGACTCCTCATTTAGGAAAATATGCAGTTTGACTGCCACAGAGTACGGAATCTCGAGAATAAAGAAAATGCATTAGATTCTGCTTCCAGGGAAGAAACGAAAAAAGAATTCTGGCTTTAATTTTTTTTTTATTTTTTTTTTACCACTGACCTAACTATGCTAATTCAGAAGAGATTTCTACTTATTTAAAAAATTATGTAACTGTATAGCCAGATAATGAATTCTTATAAGAAACCAAGTTATATGTATCCTGTAAATTTAATTATGCTGTTAGGTTTGGGAAACAAATATATTTTTGTATTGATTAATCATCTATACAACCACCCCACCCCCAACATCATTACCAGACTCTGGTGACTTATCATTCTACTTTGTATCTCCATGAGTTCGTTTTAATTTTAGCTCCCATAAGTAACTGAGAACATGTAATGTTTGTCTTTCTGTGTCTGGCTTATTTCACTTAACATAATAATCTCTAGTTCCACACATGTTGCTGTGAATGACAGAATCTCATTCATTCTATGACTAAATAGTACTTTATTGTGAATATATACTGAATTTTCTCTCTTCATTCATCTGTTGATGAACACTGAGTTTGCTTTGAAATCTTGGCTATTGTGAATAGTGCTGCAATAAACATGGGAGTGTGGATATCTCTTCAATATACTGATTTCCTTTACTTTGGGGATATAACTAACAGTAGAGCTGTTGGATGGTATGACAGCTCTATTTATAGTTTTTTGAGGAAGCTCTAAACTGTCGTCCATAGTGGTTGTGTTGATTTACATTTCTATCAAGAGTGTATAAGAGTTCCCTTTTCTTAAAATCCTCTCTAGGATTTGTTACTGACTGTCTTTTGGATAAAAGCCATTTTAATTGGGATGACATATCTCATTGTAGTTTTGATTTTGATTTACTTAATTATCAGTGATGTTGGGTACCTTTTCATATATCTGTTTTCCATTTATATGTTTCCTTTTGATAAATGTATATTCAGATATTTTGTCCATTTTAACTGAATTATTATTTTTTCCTGTAGAGTTGTTTGAGCTTCTTACATATTCTGGTTATTAATCCTTTATGTGGTGGATAGTTTGAAAATATTTTCTCCCATTCTGTGCATTGTCTCTTCACTTAGTCAATTATATCCTTTGCTGTGCAGAAGCTTTTTAGCTTGATGTCATCCCATTTGTCCATTTTTTCTTTGGTTGCCTGTGCATGTGATGTATTATTTAAGAAATCATTGGCCAGTCCAATATCCCAGAGTTCCTCCAATGTTTCCTTTTACTGGTTTTATTATTTGAGGTCTTATAAATAAGTCTTTAATCCATTTTCATTTTATTTTTCTATATAACGAGAGACAGTAGTCTAATTTCATTCTTCTGCATATGGATATCCAGTTTTCCCAGCACCAGTTATTGAAGAGACTATCTTTTCCCCACTGTATGTTCTTGGAATATTATTGAAAAATAGTTCACTGTAGATATATGGATTTTTTTCTGGGTTCTCTATTTTGCTGCGTTATTCTAAGTGTCTTTTTAAAAATATTATTTCACTTTTTTATTTTATTAAGACTTTTTTTTGGCCTAGCAAATAACCTAGCATCGAGAATGATCCACGTGGTGAAGAAACATATTTGTATTCTGCAGCCATTGGATGAAACATTCTGTATATTAGGTCTGTTTATTCTATCTTAAAGTTTAAATCTGATGTTTCTTTGTTGATTTTTCTTTCTGAATGATCTCTCCTATGCTGAAAGTGGGGTGTTGAAGTCTTCAGCTATCAGGTCTATTTTAGCTCTAATAATATTTGCTTTATATATCTGGGTGCTCCAGTTTTGGCTGAATATATATTTAAAATTGTTATATCCTCTTGCTGAATTGAGCCCATTATATATAGTGAGCACCTGTGATGCTTCTTATAGTTTTTGTCTTAAAATTGGCTTTGCCTGATATAAATATAGCTACTCTTGCCACTCTTCAGTTTTCATTCAAATAAAATATCTTTTTCTATCCCTTTATCATCAGTGTTTGTCTTTTAGGTGAAGTATGTTTTTTGTATGCAACACATGAATGAATCTTGGGTTTTTTAAATCCATTCAGCCAGTCTAGGACTTTTGATTGGAGAGTTTAATCCATTTACATGCAATGTTATAACTGATAAGTAAGGACTTATTCCTGCCATTTTGTTGTTTTCAAGTTGTTTTGTGGTCTTCTCTCTTTCTTTTCTGTCTTGCTTTTACTGGAGGTAATTTTCTCTGGTGGTATGTTTTAATTATTTGCCTGTTATTTCTTATGTATCCATTGTATGTTTTTAGATTTCTTAACTTTTTCAAATAGGACTATGAATGTTTTCTCTGTGTTATCTTGAATTTTATTGAGCTTGCTCAATACAACTATTTTGAATTTTCTGTCTGAAAGGTAACATATCTCTGCCTCTTCTGAATTGTTGACTGGTTCTTTTTTAATTTCATTTGGTGAGTTCATGTTTTCCTGGATGATCTTAATGCTTGTGAGTGCTCATCAGTTTCTGGGCATTAAAATTATGTATTTAATGTATCCTGGCTTTACCTTTTATTTTCTAGGTTGAGCAATTTAAACAATACTTACACAGCAGAAATAGAAGATTTGGATAAAGTGTACATTTGTATTTATATATTCACATATATCTACACACACATACCTTTATATATTAACATACCCATTTATTTGAAGATATGTAAAAACTAACAAGACAAAAATGTTTGTTTTTTCTCATCAGGATCTAGGAAAAAGAAACCTGAGATGTCACCCTGGAATTTGGTCCACTAGGAAAATCTGCTAACTGCATAACACCTCTGAATGGCTGTAACTATAGAGAGAGATTATAAAGGACTCAGGGCAAAGGGGAACAAATGGAAGTTAAGGGATAATTAAAGAATAAAAAAATTTAAAAAGCACAATCCTTCCTATGTCTTGAAATGTTATTAAAGTCATCCTGTTTAATGGTGTATAATTATAACATCATTTAGAACACCAAATTATATCTACAACTTCTTTGTTCAACATCCACTTCACAATAATAAGCATTAAAACATGTCAGGAAAGAAGATATGATCAAATCTAAGAGATTGCTGAAGAAAATTAAAACAGATTCAAATACTATTGTAAATGTATTACAACTACAGGATATAATTAACAAGATAACGAGAAAACTGGGAGATTTGCAGAGAGAAATTTAACCTTTTTAAAAGGACAAATTGGGAATTACAGAAATAAACATAAACTATTTGGAATAAAACATTTATTATATAGACTTAACAGCATACAGAATACCATAGAAGAAGCAGTTATTTAACTTAATAACTGGATAGTATAGACAACATTGAAACTAAATCACAGGGGAATAAAGAAGAGAAATGAAATGTACAGGTGATACCAGTATGAGTAATATCAAATATTTTAATACCATATATGCATAAATAGATTATCAGCAGGAAAGGGGAGCAGCAATAAAAAAGATCAAATGTTTGAAGACATGATAGCTATGTTTTTCCTACAATTGGAGGGACACAACATGCGAATGTATAAAGCTCAGCAATTCAAAGAATAATAAATTTGGTGAAGACAATACCTAGGTATAGCATTGTCAAACTGCAGAAAACTAAAGATGAAAGAAAATCTTAATGAAAGACAAATGACACTGGATGCAGGGAATTAATAATAAAAAATATTGTTAAATTCTTGTGAGACACAATAACAAGAAGAAGAAAGTATAACAAAAATTTTATAAATGTTCAAGTAGGGCAGAGTTGAGGGAGTATCAACTAAGAATTCAATATCCAGGAAAAGTACTCTTGAAAATTAAAAAAAATAAAAAACATACAAATAAAACCTGAGAGAATTAATCCCTAAATTGCCACAACTAAAAGATAATTATGAAAGGCAGTCTTCAGTTTGTAAGAAAATGATCCACATATTAAATTGTATCTAGAACAATTAATAAAGAGAACTAGAAGCACTATTTATGTGAGTAAATATAAAATAATATCTAAATGACATTTAAAGTGTTGTGAATGTAAAAAAAAGAATATTCTGAAGATTATAACTTGCATATTTGGATATAAATATAACTATGGTGCATTTTTTATAAGAGGAAGAAATACTATAGTTATCTAAGGTTCTTACATTGAATGCTATATTAGTCTGTTCCATGCTGCTGATAAAGACATACCTGAGACTGAGTAATCTATAAAGAAAAGAAATTTAGTTGGCTTACAGTTCCACATGGCTGAGGCAGCCTCACAATCATGGCAGAGGGTGAAGAAAGAGGAAAGTCACATCTTACATGGCAGCAGGCAAGACAGCATGTGCAGGGGAACTCCCCTTTATAAATCCATCAGATCTTGTGAGACTTATTCACTATCACAAGAACAGCATGGGAAAGACCCATCTCCATGATCCAATAGCCCCCCGCCAGGTTCCTCCCATGACATGTGGGGATTATGGGAGCTATGATTCAAGGTGAGATTTGGGTGGGGACATAGTCCAACCATATTATTCTGCCCTGGCCCCTCCCAAATCTCATGTCTTCACATTTCAAAGCCAATCATGCCTTCCCAACAGTTCCCCAGAGTCTTAACTCATTTGCATAAACTCATAAAGTCTATAGCATAAAGTCCATACTCCAAAGTCTCATCTGAAACAAGGCAAGTCCCTTCTACCTGTAAGGCTGTAAAATTAGAAGCAAGTTAGTTACTTCCTAGAATGGAGGTACAGACCTTGGGTAAATACAGGCATTCCAAATGGTAGAAATTGGCTAAAACAAAGGGGCTATACTCCCCATTCAAGTCCTAAATCCAGTGGGGAAGTCAAATATTAAAGCTAGCTCAAAAGGAACTAATTTGACTCCATGTGTCACATTCAGGTCATGCTGATGCAAAATATGGGTTCCCATGATTTGGGATAGCTCTGCCCCTGTGGCTTTTCAGGTACAGCTCCCTTCCTGGTTGCTTTCACCAGCTGGTGTTGAATGTTTGCGGCTTTTCCAGATGCATAGTGCAAACTGTTGGTGGATTCACTATTCTGTGTTCTGGAGTATGGTAGCCCTCTTCTTACAGGTTCACTAAGCAGGGCCCCCGTGGAGACTCTGTATGAGGGCTCCAACCCCACATATCCCATACACATTGCCCTAGCAGAACTTCTCTATGAGGGTCTTGCACCTGCAGCAAACTTCTGCCTGGACATACAGGTATTTACATACATCCTTTGAAATCTAGGTGGAGGTTCCTAAACCTCAGTTCTTGACTTCTGTCCACCCACAGGCTCAACACCACGTGAAAACTGCCAAGGTTTGGGGCTTGTACCCTCTGAAGCAATGGCCTGAGCTGTACCTTGGCCTTTTAGCCATGGCTGGAGCAGCTGGGATGCAGGGTACCAAGTTCCGAGGCTGCATAGAGCAGGGGGACGCTGGGCCTGGCCCATTAAACCATTTTTCCTCCTAGGCCTCCAGTCCTCTGATAGAAGGAACTGGCACACAGGTCTCTGACATGCACTGGAGACATTTTTGTCATTGTCTTGGAGATTAACATTTTGCTCCTCGTTATTTATGCAAATTTCTGCAGTCAGCTTGAATTTCTCCTTGAGAAATGGGTTTTCCTTTTCTATCATGTTGTCAGGCTGCAACTTTTCCAAACTGTTATGCTCTGCTTCCCTTTTAAATATAAGTTCCAATTCCAAACTGTATCTTTGTGAATACATAAAACTGAGTGCTTTTAAAAGCACTCAAATCACCTCTTGAATGATTTGCTCCTTAAAAGTTTCTTCTGCCAAATGCCTGATATCATCTCTCAAGTTCAAAGTTCCACAAATCTCTAGGGCAGGAGCAAAACGCCACCAGTCTCTTTGCTAAAGTATAACAACAGTCACCTTTGCTCCAGTTCCCAACAAGTTTCTCATTTCTCTCTGAGACCACCTCACCCTGGACTTCATTGTTCACAACACTATCAGCATTTTGGTCAAAGCCATTCAACAACTGTCTAGGAAGTTCCAAACTTTTCCACATTTTCTATCTTCTTCTGAGCCCGCCTAACTGTTCCAACCTCTGTCTGTTACCCAGTTCCAAAGTCACTTTCGCATTTTCTGTATCTTTACAGCAAGCCCCCTACTACCTTTTACCAATTTGCTGTGTTATTTTGTTCTCACATTGCTAATAAAGACATACCTGAGACTGGGTAATTTGTAAAGGAAAGAGGTTTAATTGACTCACAGTTCTACATGGCCAGGGAGGCCTCACAATCATAGCAGAAGGTGAAGGAAGAGCAAACTCACGCCTGACATGGCAGCAGGGAAGAGAGCATGTGCAGGGGAACTCCCCTGTGTATAATTATCACATCTCAGGAGACTTGTTCACTGTGAGAACAGCACAGGAAAAACTCACCCCTCTGATTCAATTACCAACTACCAGTTCCCTACAATTCAAGATGAGGTTTAGGTGTGGATACAGCCAACCCATATCAAATGTAAAACTGAATAATATTAATTAATGACAAATTTTAAGTCAGGGTTAAGGGTGTATATTTTAAACCATAGAACCGCCAGTAAAAATAAAGAGTTGAAAGTAAAAAAAGCAATTGAGGTAATAAAATGGGATATCAAATCTTAATTTTTGAGAATAACAGGAAACGGATCTTTCTGTCTTGCCTTAAACAGCTAAAACACAGGGTAAACTATAAGACACAATTATTTTCAAATCTTGAAGAATAGGCAACTCAAGATAGCGATTCCTGGATGAAGGAAAAGAAACAAGGTAAATGCTACAGCTTATTACTTGAAGAAAGTTTCAAAGCCACAGTGCAAATAGGGAAAACACAGACGGGTTCAGCACTCTCACTGAAGTGAAAAGACATTTGTGAGTCTGGGGAGGTCAAAGTAGCTAAAATTTTGGTTTGGAGTACTGAAGAGTAGAAAGCTATCCACAGATGAAGCTTAGGAGATCTGTAGAAGGTTCCTTTCAGGTCTTCAGCTAAGTACTAATCATGTGGGTAAATTACCCTAGGTCAGAGAAAGAACTACTGAAAATGCCCAGGCAAAAAATTGGCAGAACTTTATGTGGGACAGATTGATTGTGTTCCATTAAAGTGGAGTGGTTTCCTGGGTTTAGTCCTCAGAAGGGTATTACATCACCAATGTGGTCAAAGGAAACCTAAAGTAAGTGCTTTCCTGAGACTTCCCTATAAAATCATAAAAAGAAGCCACAAAAGCATAAAAAATGATTACAAAACACTTAATTGCATCCTGGCCTGAGAAGGGCAACTGTATTAACAAGGGTGCAATAACATTCAGTACTGTAAGCTTGGAAACTGAGGTGGAAGAATTGCTTGAACCCTAGAGATTCAGGCCAGCTTGAGCAACATAGCTAGATTTTATCTCTTAAAAAAAGTCAGCACTAAATTTGTATAAAACAGACAATTAATTTGTAGGGATTAACAAAAAGGCAGCATCTGAAAAGGAACGCAGTTACCTGGATGGGATTTACAGAGATCAGATCTTGTAGAATTAAATATTTGTGAACTTGAAGAAAGCTATCCAGAATGAAACAGAAAAAAAAAAAAAAAAAAAAAGACTAGGAATAAAGACATACTGCATCTGTGAGATATGAGCCAATTTCACAGAGCATTACGTTTGTAATAGGAGTTTCAGAAAAAAAAAAAAAATTAAAGATAAAAATGTTTGTGGAAAGAAGAAAAACATTTCCAGATTTGATAAAAACAAAAACCTACAGAGCCAAGAACTCAACAAATTGCAAGCATGAAGAACATAAAGAAAAGCATATCAAAGCAAATAATAATCAAATTGCTGAGGAATAGTAATAAAAATAAAATCTCAAAAGCAATCAGAGTAGAAAAGCTGCATTATGTATAGAATAGTAAATACAATAATGGCAGCTGACTTCCTGTAAGAATAAGATGTAATCCAGTGGACAACACGGTGATGTGTCTAAAGTACTGAAATAAAATTATCAACACAGAATTTTATACCTTGAAAATATATGTCAAAAATAGAGACTTAATTATTTTTCAGGCATATCAAGGTTGAGAGAATTTATTGGCAGGACACCGATTGTACAAGAATTTTCAGGCAGAGGAAAAATAATACCAAATGGAAATTTGGATGAACAAAAATAAATGAAGGGCATTGGAAATTGGAAATATGTAAAGGAATATAAAAAGTTTGTTCTTAACTTTTTAATCTCTTGAGAAGGTATACACTGTTTAAAGCAAAAATATTGTATTTTGGAGTTTATTGTATTGTATACTTCAAAGTACCACAAAGCAAAAATACTGCATAGGTGGGAGGGAGAAATAGAAATATATATGTTAATGCTTTTACAGTACCCATGAAGTGATGTAATAGCATTTCAAACTAGACTGAAATAAGTCAAAAGTGTATTTTTAAACTCCAGAAAAATCATTTACAAAAAAAAGCTGTTATATGTAAAGTTAGTAATAGATAAAAATGACATAATAATTTAATCTTAAAGAATAGTGCCACAAATATATGGTCAATTTTAACTAGTGGTGTTGACAATTACATTAAAATATATACAACTAAAATGTAGAGACTGTCAGATGGGCTATACAATTTTTTGCTAATTACAATAAATATATTTTAAATAGGAAGACACAGACAGGTAAAACATAAAAATACCATGATATGGTAGCACTATTAAAAGAAATTGGAGTAAGTATATTCAAATCAGGTGACATAGATGTCAGAGCTGGCTATTTAACAAGAGATAGAGAAAGTGATTTCATAATGATAAATGGGTTAATTGAGAATATGTAAAAATGTTACATCTATGCACTAATAACAAAGTTTCAATATTTATAAAGCAAACATTAATAGAACTGAAAAAATGGACAAATATAGAGGAATAGAGATTGCAGCATCCCTCTCTAACCTAATTGATAGTAATATTAGACATAAAATCATTAAATATATAGTTGACTTAAAAACTGTTACCAAATAAGTTAACCTATAGGTGATTTCGTATAAAGGTCTTATCCCAAAAAAGGCAGAATACAAATTTTTTCACAGACAAATGCAACATTATCCAACATAAGCTATCTTTGGAGTCATAAAACATGCCTCAATAAATTTGCAGGAATTGAAATTATGTGACATAAAGTCTCTGTCCACACGAAAATAAATTAGAAATTAACAACAGTGTGTTATGAAGAAATCCATGTGTTTGGAAATTAAACACACCCCTAATAATCTTTGGGTGGAAAAGGAAATCACAAGGGAAGCTAGGGATATTCTCAACTGAATAAAAATAAAATCCCAACATCTAAAAATTTGTAGGATGCTGCCCAAAAGTCCGTAGAGAAAAATTTACAACGTCAAACACATATATTGAAATAAAATGTCTCAAATGATGTAGGCTTCCACCTTAAGACAACTAGCAAAAGAAAACAACTGAATTCTAAAGTTAACAAATGGAAATAAATAATACCAATAATAGCAGAAATCAATGACATGGGAAACATAACGCACTAGGCAAAATCAATGAAAACAACAGCATATGATTTGAGAAGATCAAGAAAATCAGCAAACTATCCAGAGTAGTCTTGGAAAAACAGTCTGAGGAAAAAAAGGGAAAGGTATATATTACCCATATCAAGAAAGAAAAAGTATCAGCATGCATATTAAAGATTTTTTAAAAGGTTGTTATTTCACATTAATAAATGTACCAACATAGATAAAATAAAAATTCCTCAAAAGATCAGAAATGCCAATGCCCACTAAGAAGAAATAGATAAAATAAATAGCCATACATATATTTAAACATATGAATTTACAGTAAAAAAAAAAAAAAAAAAAAAAACTTCTCAGAAAGGAAAAAAGGAGGCCTAGATGACTTGACTTGTAAAATATGTGTGCTAAACATTTGAAAGATAAATAATACACATTTTATGTAAAGTCAACCAGAATATAGGAGAGGTGACAATTCCCAACTCATTCCACAGAACTATTACCATTATATCAAAAGGGAAAAAAGACAGGAAAAAAAACTGCAACGAGTCATGAACATGGATGCAATTTCTTAAGAGTACACTTGGAATTTGAATTCAGCTATATATGAAGGATAAGACATTATAACCAAGTTGGATTTATTCCTAGAATGCAAGTTGGTTTTAGGTTTAAAGATTCAACCATCTTTGACAAACCTGAGAAAAACAAGAAATGGGAAAGGATTCCCTGTTTAATAAATGGTGCTGGGAAAACTGGCTAGCCATAAGTACAAAGCTGAAACTGGATCCTTTCCTTACTCTTTATACGAAAATTAATTCAAGATGGATTAGAGACTTAAATGTTAGACCTAAAACCATCAAAACCCTAGAAGAAAACCTAGGTAATACCATTCAGGACATAGGCATGGGCAAGGACTTCATGTCTAAAACTCCAAAAGCAATGGCAACAAAAGCCATAATTGACAAATGGGATCTAATTAAACTAAAGAGCTTCTGCACAGCAAAAGAAATTACCATCAGAGTGAACAGGCAACCTACAGAATGGGAGAAAATTTTTGCAATCTACTCATCTGACAAAGGGCTAATATCCAGAACCTACAAAGAACTCAAAGAAATTTACAAGAAAAAAACAAACAACCCCATCAAAAAGTGGGCAAAGGATATGAATAGACATTTCTCAAAAGAAGACATTCATACAGCCAACAGACACATGAAAAAATGCTCATCATCACTGGCCATCAGAGAAATGCAAATCAAAACCACAATGAGATACCGTCTCACACCAGTTAGAATGGCAATCATTAAAAAGTCAGGAAACAACAGGTGCTGGAGAGGATGTAGAGAAATAGGAACACTTTTACACTGTTGGTGGGATTGTAAACTGGTTCAACCATTGTGGAAAACAGTATGGCGATTCCTCAAGGATCTAGAACTAGAAATACCATATGACCCAGCCATCCCATTACTGGGTATATACCCAAAGGATTATAAATCATGCTGCTATAAAGACACATGCACACGTATGTTTATTGTGGCACTATTCACAATAGCAAAGACTTGGAAACAACCCAAATGTCCATCAGTGACAGACTGGATTAAGAAAATGTGGCACATATATACCATGGAATACTATGCAGCCATAAAAAAGGATGAGTTCGTGTCCTTTGAAGGGACGTGGATGCAGCTGGAAACCATCATTCTCAGCAAACTATTGCAAAAACAGAAAACCAAACACCACATGTTCTCACTCATAGTTGGGAATTAAACAATGAGATCACTTGGACTCTGGAAGGGGAACATCACACACCGGGGCCTATTATAGGGAGGGGGGAGGGGAGAGGGGGGAGGGATGGCATTGGGAGTTATACCTGATGTAAATGACGAGTTGATGGGTGCTGATGAGTTGATGGGTGCAGCACACCAACATGGCACAAGTATACATATGTAACAAACCTGCACATTGTTCACATGTACCCTAGAACTTAAAGTATAAAAAAAAAAAGATTCAACCAAAGCAAAGCAGCTTATAAACTAAAAACTAAAATTATGATATTATTTAAATGATGCAGAAAAACATTACAAATAATAGTATTTACTCAATAAAAACTCTCAGCAGTCTCGAAATATAATAAAATCTATTTGAACTGACAAAGGGCATCTGTGAAAAACTACAACTAGGATGAGATTTAATGTCAAAACATTGAACAAGTTATACCTAAGATAAGAAGCAAGACAAAGACGTCTCCTGTCACCATTTCTATTCAGCATTGTTTTGGAGATTCTGGCCAGTGCAAAAGGCAAGAAGAAAAATGCATAAGATTATAAGAAGAAAGAATTATATTGCCTTTATTTTCAGATGACACAATTGTATACGCAGAAATTCCTGAAAACTAAAATTTACAAAACAAAAACACTAGAACTAACAACTGAGATTTCCAAGATCATAGGATAGAGGATCAATATACAAAATCGATTTACTTTTATATACTATTGGTGAAAAATAAGAAATTGAAATTTAAAATTTAAAAATATTATTTATATTACTATAAAAGTCTATGGAATACTAAGTAATATATTAAAAATATTTGTATGGTTTGTAGACTGAAAAACACAAAGCATTGCTGAGATAAATTAAGTATTTAGAGAGACAAAAATGAAAAGAAAACCAAACTCTGTAAAGTATTTCATAGAAGTTTATTCTGAGCCAATATGAGTGACCATGGTCCAGAGAGAAAATAAACCCAAAATGCCTACAGTAGTGGTCTTGAAGTGGTCAGACTGCAATTCTGTTTTATATATTTTAGGGAAGCAGAAGTTACAGGCAAAGTCATAAATCCATACATGGAGGTTATACATAGGTAGGTTCACGGATTTCTTAATTTGCAATTGATTAAAGGAACAAAGCTTTGTCTAAAAACTTGAAGGCAGCAGAAAGAAATGTTTGAGTAAAGATAAGGAAATCTATTAGTCATCCTATGATATTATTCCAGAGTCAAGTTGTAAAAGCAAAACAGTAAAATGAGTCAGAGTGGCCTCAAGGGGTTACCTGACTACACACTTGCCTGGTATGGCCTTAGGTCCTGTTTATAATTTGGTATCCTACTGCCATGAAAGATCTGTTCTATTCTGTCAGTCTTATGATCTTTATTTTAACAATGCTGAGCAGTCATTGTGTCTAAACTGCAAAAGGAAGTGGGTATAATATACATCTAAATTCCTGTCCCAACATAGCCAGGAACTCAATTTTAAGGTTTTTCTGGGGTCCTCTCGGCAAAGAGGGTATTGTGCAAAAGCAATTCTACGAGGGCAATTTACAGCAATAAATGCCTACATCTATAAAGTAGAAAGATCTCAAATGAGAAATACAACACTGCACCTCAATAAACTTGAGAAAAAGAACATAGAAAACCAAAAATTAGTAGATGGAATGATAAAATAAAGATCAGAGCAGAAATAAATAAAATCAAAATAAAAAACAATAGCATCATCAAAAAAGATCAATGAAATGAAGATTTTTTTAAAAGAAAACCAACATAACCCACACTGACAAACTTTTACTTTACTAACAGAGAAAAAAATGACTCAAATAAAATCAAAGATGAGAAAGAAAATATTACAACTGATACTAGATACAAAAAGATTAGAAGAGAATATTATGATCACTGATAGACATGCCAATAAATTTTAAAACCTATAATAAATGAATAGGTTACTGAACACATAAAACCCACAAAGAGTGAATCATAATGAAATAGAAACCCAAACAGACCAGTCACAAGTAACAACATTGAATCAATAATAAGAAGTCTCTCATCAAAGAAAAGCCCAGGTCCTGATAGGTTCACTGCTGAATTCTACAACACATTTTAAAGCTTAACACCATTTCTTCTCAAGCTATGCCAAAATAATAATAATAATAATAATAGTGAATAGGAGGAAATTATTTCTAACTTATTATTTGAGGCCAGCATTACCCTGATATCAAAACCAGACAAGGACACAACAAAAAAAGAAAACTACTGGCAAATATTATTGATAAACAGAAAAACAAAGTATTCAACAAAATAATAGCAAACTGAATCCAACAGTGCATTAAAAATATCATTCATCATAATTATGTGAATTCATCTCAGGGATGAAATAATTGTTGATCATACACATCATAATACAAACCCTCAACAAAGTAATTATAGAATAAACATACCTCAAAACAATAAAAGCAATATGTGACAAACCAACAACTAATGTCATACTGAACAGGGTAAAACTGAAAGCTTTTTCTTTAGTACCTATAATAAGACAAGGGTTCCTACTTTCACCACTGTTATTGAACATAGTTCTGGAAGTCTTAGCCAGAGCAATAAGGCAAGAGGAAAGGAATAAGGGGTATCCAAGTTTAAAGAGAGGAAATTAAATTATCCTTATTTGCATATGACATGTTGTTATGTACAAAAATTCTAATGATTCCTTCAAAAACTATTAGAATTAATAAATTTAGTAAAGTTGCAGAATTTAAAATTAATATCTGAAATCAGTAACATTTCTATACACTAATAGCAAACTATCTGAAATAAAGTCAGAAAGGCAATCCCATTTATAACAGTTACAAAAGAAATAAAATATCAAGGAATAAATTTAACCAAGGAGAAAAATGTCTCTAAATTAAAACTATAAAACATTGGTGAAAGAAATTGAAGAAGATACAAATAAATGGAGGTATTTCACATTTATGGATTAGAAGAATTAACATCTGTACTACCCAAAGCAATCTACAGATTCCATGTAATCTCTGTCAAAATACCAATGACATTCTCCAGAGAAATGGAAAAAATCTTAAATTTTTTATAGAACAACAAAATACCATAAATAGCTAAAGCAATACTGAGCAAAAGGAACAAAGCTAGAGGTATCATACTATGTGACTTCAAAATATACTACATGTCTATAATAACCAAAACAGCATGGTGTGGGCATAAAAAAAGGCATTGATCAATGGAAGAGAATAGCAAACCCACAAAACAAATTCACACTTCTACAATCAGCTGATTTTCAACAAAGGTACCAAGAATACACACTAGGGAAGGGACAGTTTATTCAATAAATGGTGCTGGGAAAACTGGATATTCACATGCAAAAGAAAAAATCTAGAATCTATTACTGTATGCACAAAGCAACAGAAAATGGGTTAAAGACTTACATGTAACACCTAAGAGTGTACAATTATCAGAACTAAATATAAAGAAAGTGCTTCCTGACATTGGTCTGGGCAGGGATTTTAAAAATAAGACCTGAAAAGCACAGTCAACAAAAGGAAAAATAAACACATGAGATTTCATCAAATTAAAAAGATTCTTCACAGCAAAGGAAACAACAAGCAGAACAAATAAAAAACCTATAGAATGGGGAAAATACTTGCAAACTATGTATCTGACAAGGGGTTAATATCAAAAATATATAAAGTAATCAGGCGAATCAAGAGCAAATAAGCAAATATTTTGATTTTAAAAATGGGCAAAAGACCTAAATAATCATGTCTCAAAAAATACATATAAATGGCAAACAGTTCTATAACATATAAAGCTAAATATCATTAATAATCAGGGAAATACAAATCAAAACCAAAATGCTGTATCATCTCACCCCAGTTAGAATGGTCTATTAGTACATTTTCACACTGCTGATAAAGACATATCCAAGACTGGGAAATTTACAAAAACTAAAAAATAAAAAAAGAAAGGGTTTATTGAACTTACAGTTCCACATGGCTGGGGAGGCCTCACAATCATGGAGGAAGTCAAGGAGGAGTCAGTCACATCTTATGTGTATGGCAGCAGGCAAGAAGAGATCTTGTGCAGGAAAATTTTCATTTTTAAAACCATCAGAACTTATGAGACTTATTAAATATCCTGAGAACAGCACAAGAAAGACCCATCCCCATGATTCAATTACCTCCCACCAGGTCCCTCCCACAACACGTGGGAATTCAAGATGAGATTTGGGTGGGGACACAGCCAAACCATATCATTCTGCCCCAGCCCCTCCCAAATCTCATGTCCTCACATTTCAAACCAATCATGCCTTTCCAATAGTCTCCCAAAGTCTTAACTCATTTCAGTATTAACTCTAAGTCCACAATCCAAAGTCTCATCTAAGACAAGGCAAGTCCTTCCACCTATGAGCCTGTAAAATCAAAAGCAGGTTAGTTACTTCCTAGATACAGTGAGAGTACAGGCATTGGGTAAATACAGCCATTCCAAATTAGAGAAATTGGCCAGAACAAAGGGGCTACAGGCCCCATGCAAAACTAAAATCCAGTAGGGCAGTCAAATCTTAAAGCTCCAAAATGATCTCCTTTGACTCCATGTCTCATATCAAGGTCATGCTGATGTAAAAGATTAGTTCCCATGGTCTTGGGCAGCTGTGCCCCTGTGGCTTTGTAGAGTACAGCCTCACTCTTGGCTGCTTTCATGGGCTAGCATTGAGTGTCTGCAGCTTATACAGGTGTATGGTGCAAGCTGTCGGTGAAGCTATCATTCTGGGGTCTGGAGTGTGCTGGCCCTCTTCTCACAGCTCTACTAGGCAGCACCCCAGTGGGAATTCTGTGTGGGGGCTCCAACCCCACATTTCTGTTCTGCACTATCCTAGCAGAGGTTTTCCATGAGGGCCCTGACCCTGCAGCAAACTGCTCTGGCATCCAGGCATTTCCATACATCCTCTGAAATCTAGGCAGAGGTTCCCAAACCTTAATTTTTGACTTTCGTGCACCCACAGACTCAACATCTCATGGAAGCTGCCAAGGCTTGGGACTTCCACCCTCTGAAGCAACAGCCTGAGCTGTACCTTGGCCCCTTTTAGTCATGGCTGGAGCAGCTGGGATGCAGGGAACAACATCCCTAGCCTGCACACACAGAGGGACCCTGCGCCCAGCTCAGGAAACCATTTTTTCCTCCTAAACCTCTGGACCTATGATGGGAGGGGCTGCTATGAAGACCACTTACATGCCCTGGAGATATTTTCCCCATTTTCTTGATGATTAACATTCAGCTCCTTGTTACTTACGCAAACTTCTGCAGCTGGCTTTTATTTCTCCTCTGAAAATGGGATTTTCTTTTCTATCACATTGTCAAGCTATGAATTTTCCAATCTTTTATGCTTCCCTTATGAATCTGAATGCCTTTGACAGCACCGAAATCTCCTCTTGAATGCTTTGCTGCTTATACATTTTTTCTGCCAAACACCCTAAATAATCTCTCTCAAGTTCAAAGTTCTGCAAATCTCTAGGGCAGGGGCAAAATGCAGCCAGTCTCTTTACTAAAAGATAATAAGAGCCAACTTTATTCCAGTTCCCAACAAGTTCCTCATCTCCATCTGAGAACACCTCAGCCCGGACTTTATTGTCCATATTGCTATCGGCATTTGTGAGAAAGCCATTTGAAAAGTCACTAGGAAGTTCCAAACTTTCCCATATTTTTCTGTCTTCTTTGAGCCCTCCAAACTGTTCCAACCTCTGCCTGTTACCCAGTTCCAAAGTTGCTTCCACATTTTTGGGTATCTTTTTAGTAGTGCCCCATTCTACTAGTACCAATTTACCATATTAGTCCATTTTCATGCTGCTGATGAAGACGTACCTGAGACTGGGCAATTTACAAAAGAAAAGGGTTTAATGGACTTACAGTTGTACGTGGCTGGGGAGGCCTCACAATCATGGCAGGAGACAAGGAGGAGCCAGTCACATCTTACGTGGATGGCAGCAGGCAAAAAGAGAGCTTGTGCAGGGAAACTCGTTTTTAAAATCATCAGAACTCATGAGACTTATTCACTATTGGGAGAATGTCATGGGAAAGCCCTGCCACCCCACTCCCCCCAATTCAATTATCTCCCACCAGGTTCCTCCCACAACAGGTAGGCATTCAGGATGAGATTTGGGTGGGGACACAGCCAAACCATATCAAATGGCTATTACCAAAATTAACAAAATAAAACCACAGGCAATGATGTGGAGCAAGGAGATCTATCATACACTGTTGGTGTCAATGAAAATTAGTACAGTCTTTATAAACAACAGTATGGATATTCCTCAAGAAATCCAAAATAAAGCTACCATAGGACCCAGAAATCCTACTACTGTGTACATATCCAAAGGTAATGAAGTCAGCCTAGCAAAGAGATAGCTTACTTCCATGATTATTGCAGCACTATCCACAAATGTCAACATATGGAATTAACCTAAATTTTCATTAATGGATTAATGGATAAACAAAAAGTGGCATATATAGACAATGGAAAACTATTGGTCCATAAAAAATAATAAACTCCTGTCATTTATGACAACATGGATAGTGTATAGGACATTATATTAAGTGAAATAAAGCAGGCACATAAGGGCAAATACCATGTAATTTCATATTTTGAAAAAAATAGAAGAGAGGAAATTAAATGTTTTTACCATAGAGAAATAATAAATGTTGAGGTGATGGGTATATTAATTACTCTGATTTGATTATTATACAATGTATAGATGTATCAAAACATCACACTGCACCACATATATATGTACAATTATTATACCAATTGAAAATGAAATAAAACATAAAGAACAATATAGAAACATTAAACAACAGAGAAGATTCATAAATCTGGTTCTTTTAATCATTTAGAAGTAAAACCTCTGATAAAACTGATCAAGAATAAAAAAATAAGATACCAATGAATGTAAAGAAAATTTTAAAAATTTAGAGAAATCACAAAAGTTAAACTATATATAATACACAAAAATAGTCATTTTGAAAATAAGATTAAAATACTTGTATAAAAACAGAAACCTTCATAAATATAAAATGTGAATTGTCCTATTACTATTACAAAATTATATGACAATGAATAACTTGTCTATCAAAAAATGTATTCAGAATAAATGCAAAAATAACAGAAATCCAAGTCCATACAATTTAAATGAAGGCTTACAAGCTGTTCCAAAAGATAGAAATCAGTATAAAGACTCCCAACTCATTCCATAAACCTCATTTAACTGATAATACAAATATACAATGACATTTTTAAAAAGCAGATGAGAAATAAGCAAAACCAGAAGACAGACACTTAAAAGTTAAAAAATAACAAAGACCAAAGAAAAAATCCAAAGGCCCCTGATGCCGACGAACACAGATGTGAAAAACATACATTAAATAATACATAACTGAATGCAACATTGAACTAAAATGTGTATCTTGATCTACTCATAATTACCACAATTAAGCATGACTTTCATCATAAAAATGAATTAATATATCTTATATATTACTGAACCAAAGTATCAGAGAAGCAAGGAAAAAATAAATATATATATGTGTGTACCTTGGAGATATTGTAGGTTTTGTTCCAGATCTCTGAAATAAAGCAAATGTTAAACTTAAGTGAGTCATATGATTGTACTGATTTCCCAGTGCATATAAAATTTGTGATTACACTATACTATAGTATATTAAGTGGGCAACAGTATTATTTCTTAAAAAATGTTCACACCTTCACTAAAATATACTTTAAATTATTGCTAAAAAATGTTAACAATCATCTGAAAATTAGTATCATTTTCTGGTGGAGGGTGTTGCCTTGATATCGATGGCTGTTGGCTGATTAGGGTGGTAGCTAATGAAGGTTGGAGTGCTGGTGGAAATTTCTTAAAATAAGACTAAAATAAATTTTGTCACATCATTTGACTCTTTCTCAAAAATATTTCTCTGTAGCATGTGTTGCAGTTTTACAGCATTTTACCCATAATAGAACTTCTTTCAAAATTGTAGTGAATCCTCTCAAACCCTGACACTACTAAGTATATGTAATATTCTGAATCTGTTGTCATTTCAACAATGTTCACAGGATCATCACCAGGAAGATTCCATTTCAAGAAACCATTTTCTTTGTTCATTCATAAGAAGTAAATTCCTATCCATTAAAGTTTAATTATGAGATCTAGCAATTTAGTCACATCTTCAGGTTTCACTTCTAGTTCAATTGCTATTTCTACCACATCTGCAGTTACTTCCCCCACTAACGTCTTCAACCTTTAAAGTCATCCATAAGAATTGGAATCAATTTATTTCAAACTCCTGCTAAGGTTTATATTTTGACCTTTTCTCATGAAGTATGAATATTTTTAATGGCATCTGGAGTGGTGAATCCTTTCCAGAATATTTGTTTGCTACTTATTTTGCCCAGATTCATCAGAAGAATTACTGTCTATGGCAGCTATAGCCTTATCAAATATATTTCTCCAATAATAAAACTTGAAAGTCAAATCTACTCCTTGATCTATGGGCTGAAGAACAGATGTTGTGTTAGCAGGCACGAAAGCAACATTAATCTCCTTGTACATCTCTATTAGAGCTCTGTGTGACTAAGTTCATTGTCAATACTTTAAAAGAACCCTTTTTGCACAGTAGGTCTCAATAGTGGCCTTAAAATATTAAGTACGCCATGCTGTTAACAGATGTGCTGTCAATTAGGCTTTGTTGTTTCATTTACACAGCACAGAAAGAGTAGATTTAGAACAATTTTTAAGAGTCCTAGGATTTTCAGAATGATAAATGAGCATTGACTTTAACTGAAAGTCACCAACTGCATCAGCCCCTAATAAGAAAGTCAGCCTATCTTTGAAGTTTTGAGGCCAGGCACTGACATCTGTCTAACTGTGAAAGTGCTAGATGGAATCTTCCAATATTACGTTCTTTTGTTTGCATTGAAAATCTATTTTTTATTGTAGCTGCCTTCAATAATTACCTTAGCTAGTTCTTTTGGATAACTTGATGTAGTTTATACATCAGCACTTGCTGCCTCATCTAGCACTTTTATGTAATGGAGATGGTTTATTTCGTTAAACCCTATGAACCAAAGTACCCTAGCTTCAAACTTTTCTACTGTGGCTTACTCACTTCTCTCGGCCTTTATAGAACTGAAAAGAGTTAGAGTCTTTCTCTTGATTAGGCTTTGGCTTAAGAGAATGTTGTAGCTCATTAGATCTTCTATCCAGACCACTAGAACTTTCCGCATATTGGCAATGAGGCTTTTTCACTTGTTTATCATTTGTGTGTTCACTGGAGTAGTACTTTTAATTTTTTAAAAACTTTTTCTTTGCAGTCACAATTTTTCTAACTGCCACAAGAGGCCTAGATTTCATCCTACTGGACTTTTGACATACCTTCCTCACTAAACTTAATCTTATTTCTAGCTCTTGATTTAAAGTGAGAAACATGTAACTCTTCCTTTCACTTGAACACTTAGAGGCATTTTAAGTTTTATTAATTGGCTTAATTTCAATGTTGTTGGGTCTCAGGGGACAGGAAGGCCCAAGAAGCGGAAGAGAGGCAGGGGAATGATTGGTCCTTGGAGTAGTCATAAAACATACAACATTGATAAATTAAGTTTGCTCTCTTTTATGGGCATGGTTTGTGGCACCTCAAAACAATTGGAACAGAAATATCAAAGATCATTGATCCCAGATCTCCATAACAGATATAATAATAATGGAAAATTTGAAATATTATGTGACATAGAGATGCAAAATGAGCATGTACTGTTGTAAATTTGACACCCATAGACTTGCTCAATGCAGGGTTGCCACAAATCATCAATTGTAAAAAAAAAAAAAAAAAAAAAAATGCAATATCTGTGAAGTTCAATAAAGTGAAGTGCAATAAAACAAGTTATGCATCTATAATGTTTCTAGAGAAAACAATAACTATGAATACACAGTATTTTAGTGTACTAATATTAACATGCTATTACAAATTTTAAAAATTTTGAATACATAAAAATGTAATTTTTCATGAATGGAATAACTTAGCATGTCAATAATATTTTTCTCCATAATAAATAAATTGCATTTATCTATACATTTTATTTGATCTCAATTGAATTTCTAGCCAGAAGATTTAGAAGCCTGACAATTTCAAGATAAAATGAAATGTAAAAATAAAGGTCCATAAATATCTAGACATCTTTGGAAAAGAAGACCAAATAATGGTGTCTTAACTTTCTAGTAAGGTATCATAACGCCACAGAATTAAAAACTATATGAAATTGGCAGAGTAATAGAGACTAATAAAAAGAATAGAGAATTTTAATGGAAACACTTGAATGTAGGAAAATAAAATATGACAAAAAGAGGTACCACAAATCTTCATTATGTATATTATATATATATTATGATAAACACCAAACTACAAAAAAAAACTGATGCCTTCTACTAACGGCCACATGAGTGAGGTTGGAAATGGACTCTCCACACCAAGTCAAGCCTTCAGCAACTGCAATCCCTCCCATTCAAAACTTGAATAGAACTCCATGAGTGACAATGAGCCAGAACCATCCAGCTAAGGCACAGATTTATGAACCTCAAGCTATATAAGATGATCCATACTTACTATTTTAAGCTTCTAAGTTTGGGAGTAATGTGTTACATGGTATAGCCAATTATTATACTGTAGAATGAAATGAGTATGAGTAGCTCAACTTTGCATTTAGTATTCAAATAAGTAAAAAGGAAGGAGTGAAGTACCCTCATCCTCCTTCCTCCTCAATTCTCACAGGATAAATAGTAAGCAGAGGAGCAAAGTGGTTAAGAGTGGAACTTTTAAAGTAAGTTTTTGAATTCTGTCTCCACCACTTACTAACTGTGTAACACTGGACAAGTAACTTAGGCTTGCTGCCTCAGCAAAATGGGGATAATAATACCTACCTAGAATGATTGTAATTTATGAGTTTGAATAGTTTGTTTGTAAAATATGTATAACAGCAATAGCACATGGTAAGTATAATATAGTTGTTTTCTATCTAAAATTAGGTTGGTAACTGAGAGAAAAATACAACATTTCTTTTTAAATCACATACCAGGCTTCAAAAATGATAAAGTATAACAGTATAAAACAATCCAAGATACAGATTCTTCATATTTTTAATAAGAAATTATGAAATGCAATATTTTCATTTTTTTTAAAAAAAGTCATGTTGTTATACTTTATTAAATTATTACATTTGATATGGTTATACATCTTACATATTGGTGGCTATAAATTTGAATGAACTTGAGCACAAAAAAACCATCATGAATTTCAGGAAAAGAAACCTACAATTGCTATCTGACTCTAAAGGGCAATTACTATATACAATTTGGCCATTAAGACCTGTAAAAGCAGCCACAAAAATGACAGGCTTGTGACACTTTATACTTTGTTATTGCCATTTCTGTTTGTAGAAGTGAGAAATACCTTTTTCAACTGGCAAAATTTATTAATTAATGAGGCATACTACCATTAGGTAAATGTGAGAATTAAAGATGAACTGTTCTATTATTTCAAAATAGAAATAATATATGTCTGATACTAAAACTAATATATGCTGTTTCTAAATTTTAAAAATCAGATAATTAAGGGAACTATAAAATGACAAAAATCGCTATTCATTTCATAAGACAGTGCTAGCCACTCTGAACATCGGCATGCATATTTGTTCAGGTATTCATCTATGTGAACAGATCTTTTGTTTTGTTTTACTTTCAAGTACAGATAATGCACTGCCTGGTCCCTTTTCTAATAATACAGTTAAGATATTTTCTACATCAGTGCATTTTTAGCATTCAAGAGTAATCTTGATGGCTCTAATGTATTAGCTAATTTTATATTCATGGATATTTATTCTTTCATTTCTAATTATTTTATATAATAAAACATAAGAAAGAAAATCTTTATGCACATTTGTGATTCTGTAACATTATTTTCTTAGGGACATTTATAGAGTTGAAACTGTGTCTGTGCAAATTTCTAACAATTTGATGCATAGTTTCTCATAAAATAATTTATAATAATCAATGTATTCATTTTCTTCCAACTTGCCATTAAAATATCAAAGTTTTTTCATCTTTATAAATCTTATAGGAGAAGTATATTACATTATTACTTTAATTTATATCTCTTTAATTAATAAAGTTAAATAATTTTCATATCTATTGACATTTTCATTTTTTCATTGGTGAATTTCTTTTCAAAGAAATTTATCTGCTTTTTCTAATGAACTGTCATTTTAAGTTTTAATGGTATTTCAGTTATAGCTTTTATAATATAAATATATGCTCATTAAAAATTTCAGCAATATTTCCAAGAAAGTAGATTTTAAGTGTTTTCACCACAAAAATGACAACTATGTGAGGTAATGCATATGTTAATTAGTTTGATTTAGCCATTCCACAGTGTGTGTGTGTGTGTGTGTGTGTATACACATTTCAAAACATCAAGTTTACGTGATACATATACATAAGTTTATCTGCTAATTTAAAGATTAAAATAAAACATTTCAGGGATAGAGGATGATAAGACGAGAAATGTAAAACACTCCAAATTTCACCACCTACGCATAGTTATTTCTATCATAACTGAACCATCAATCATAATAGCTATTTTCAAACATACAGGTAGGTGATTCACAGATATCTTGATAGAAATAAGGAGAAATTATGTCACACACGCTATATTTAAATATAATCCTTCCATTTAATTTTATGTGAATTAATTTAGCACAAAGAACCAATTTGCAAGAATAAATCTGAAGGTATTGCTAAACTTCAAATAAATGTTTATTCAGAGTGAGAGACATCCATTCACATGCAATTTACCTGCATTGTTTGTTAAAAAGAATATGGAAAAAATTCTAAAAGGTGTAGTTTCTCCTTGTTGCTCATGTATAAAAATATTCTTTAGGTTACAAATTTTGATCTATATCTAGCAATATGTCTAATTATAAATTTACTTAAGTTTTTTGGAGTTTTTTAATATTAATGATAAAAAGATTTAATTATTTAATCCTTAAGCCATTTATTTATATTTGTCTTACTTTATTGCACTCACTAAGACCATCCCTATAATGTTGAAATGTAGTTCTCATGGCAGGCCAATCTTTTCTCACTCCAGATATTAAAGGAATAGAAGTTTCCCCTTTTGTGGCAGAGGCAATGCTATGTATCTATCACTTACAAATCTTTTCTGTTTACTGTGTGCACAGAAAACTGTATTTTCAATCAGTCTTTGCAGTTAGGTTAAGGATATGTAACTAGATTCAGGCCATGAAGTATGGGCATAATCAATGTGAAACTCTCCATGATCTGGCCATTAGAATGATCTCTTGACCTTTAAATGATCTCCACTTGCTTTTCCTTTTTTTGTGATACTGGTGTCCGTAAACTGCAGATGTTAATGCTATGGGATGGAAGCAGTTTCTGTCTCTGAGGTACTACATGAAGAGGTACTGTCCTGGAGAACTGTCAGACCTGAATTAGAATTCACCTAAAAGTGAAATAATGAATAAATCCACAATAATTTGTTACTCATCTATTGTTGAGGTACATCTTTTCTTCTTTGAACTAGTTAAATTCTATTATCTACAAATCAAATCTGAACAATACACTGTCTATTCTTGTTTGTTAAAAGGCTGCATCCATTTCAATTTATGAAGAATGTTTAATTTTACCAAATACACATTTTCTCATCTATCAAGATGATTATATTAATCCTTCAATTTGTTAATGTTTTGAATTGCATAACTAGAGTTTCTAACATTAAATCAGCCTTTCATTCCCCAGATAAATGCAACTTGATAATGTATGGTTATTTTTATTAAGTGATGGATCTAGAGAATGGAGCAATATGGCCCAATAGAAGGTTCCACCAATCATACCTCCTGCAGGAATACCAGTAGTCACAACTACCTACACACAAAGAAAGCAATTTTATAAGAAGCAAAAATCAGGTGAGAATTCACAGTACCTGGTTTTAACTTTATACCACAGAAACAGGCACTGAACAGGTTAGGAAAGACGATCTGGAGTTGCCAACACAACTTCATACCCCAGCAACAGCTGCATGGCACAGAGAGAGAAGCTGTGCATTTGGGAAAGGGAAAATGCAACGATTGTGAGGCTATGCATTTTTTTTTTTTTTTTTGAGATGGAGTCTCACTGTGTTGCCCAGTCTGGAGTGCAGTGGCATGATCTCTGCTCACTGCAAGCTCTGCCTCCCGGGTTCATGCCAGTCTCCTGTCTCAGCCTCCCGAGTAGCTGGGACTACAGGCGCCTACAGCCACACTCAGCTAATTTTTTGTATTTTTTAGTAGAGACGGGGTTTCACCATGTTAGCCAGGATGGTCTTGATCTCCTGACCTCGTGATTCGCCCACCTCAGCCTCCCAAAGTGCTGGGATTACAGGCGTGAGCCACCACGCCTGGCTGAGGATTTGCATTTACTCAATGCTGCCCTGTCACAGCAGAAAGCAAAATTGGATGAATTCAGTTGATGCCCACCAATGGAAGGGGCACATAGACAAGCCTGAGATAAGGGGGAATCACACATTCCAGTGGCAAGAATTGAGTTCCAGCAGGCCTCAACACTGCCGACTAAAGTGCACTGAGGTCTTACATAAACTTGAAAGGCAATCTAGGCCACAAAAACTAGAACTCCTAGGTAAATCCCAGTGCTGAGCTGGGCTGAGAACCAGTGGACTTGGGGAACATGTGACATACTGAGACAGCAGCTAGGGCAGCTAAGGCAGTGCTAGCAGCATCCTTACGCCATCCCCAGGCAGAGCAGCTCACCGCTCCAAAAGAGACTCTTTCCTTCTGCTTGAGGAGAAGAGAGGGAAGAGTAAAAATGACTTTGTCTTGCATCTTGGTTACCAACTCAACCACAGTAGGATAGGACACTGGTCAGAGTGGCAAGGCACCCATTCCAGGCCCCACCTCAAAAATGACATATCTATACACAGCGTGGGCCAGAAAGGAATGTGCTACCATGAAAGGAAGGACCCAGTCCTGGCAAGACTCATCACATGCTGACTAAATATCCCATGGGCCCTGAGTAATCAGCAGCAATCCCCATTTAATATGCCATAGGTCTTGGGTGAGATACTGAGATGTTCTGGCTTCAGGTGCAACCTAGCACATTCCAAGCTGTGGTGGTAACAGTAACAGACTCCTTCTGCTTGAGAAAACCAGAAGAAAAATAAGGGTATATTGTCTTGCACCTTAAATACAAGCTTGGACACAGGATGTTAGGGAATCAAGTAGACTCTTGGGAGTCCTGATTCCAGGTTTTGGCTCTAGAACAGCTTTCGTGGACCTTCACTGGGCCAGAGGGGAGCACACTTCTCTGAAGGGTGAGTCCTAGGACTAGCAGCATTCATCACAAGAT
Organism: Theropithecus gelada; assembly: GCF_003255815.1. Taxonomy (NCBI): domain Eukaryota; kingdom Metazoa; phylum Chordata; class Mammalia; order Primates; family Cercopithecidae; genus Theropithecus; species Theropithecus gelada. Next base: position 125,592,896 of record NC_037689.1, read on the forward strand.
CACTGAAGGGCCTTGGGCCTAAAGTCAACATTAGTAATAGCCTGGCTGTACTCCCCATAGGCCTCTGGTGATGGTGGTCATGGGATTAGGCACTTCTTCCTGTGGAAAGGGGAGAGAGGAGTGAGAAAGAATGCATTTTATGGTTTGAGTGCATTTTATGGTTTCTGCTCTCAGAAATAAATGCAGTTGAAACCAAGGAAACAATATAAAAGATCACTAAAAAGTGAAAAGCAAAAAAATGTTTTTTTGAAAAGAAAAACAAAATTAACAAACCATTAGCCAAACTTACTAGGTAAAAAAGGGAGAAGACCCAAATAAATAATATCAGAGATGAAAAAGACATGACAGATACTATAAAATTTAAAGGATCATTAGTGGCTACCTTGAGCAACTATATGCCAATAAATTGGAAAGTATAGGAGAAAAGGACAAATTCCTAGACTCATGCAACCTACAAAGATTGAATCACGAAAAAATTCATATCCTGAACAGCCCAATAATAAATGATGAGACAAAAAATGTAATAAAATGTCTCTTAGCAAATAAAAGCCAAGAACCCAATGGCCTCATTGCTCAATTCTATTAAACCTTTAAAGAACTAATACCAATCCTACTCAAACTATTATAAAAAATAGAGGAAGAGAAATTACTCTTAAACTCATTCTACCAGGACAGTATTATCCTCATACCGAACCATACTAAGACATATCAAAATAAAAAAACTACATGCCAATATCACTCAGAGTACTGATGCAAAAATCCTCAACAAAACACCAGCAAACTGAATTCAAGAACACATTAAAAATATAATTCATTGTGAACAAGTAAGAATTATCCCAGGGATGCAAGGATGATTCAACATATACAAATCAATCAGTGTGATACCTCATATCAACAGAATGAAGGACAGAATTCATATGATCATTTCAACTGATGCTGAAAAAGCACTTGATAAAGTTCAACATCCCAACATGATAAAAACCTTAAAAAAAAACCCAGGTATAGAAAGAACATACCTTAACATAATAAAAGCCATATACAACAGACTCACAGCTTGTATCATACTGAATGTGGAAAAACTGAAACCTTTTCTTTCAGATCTGAAACACTACAAGGATGCCCACTTTCGCTACTATTGTTCAATATAGTACTGGATGTTCCAGCTAGAACAATCAGACAGGAGAAAGAAATGCATCCAAATTGGAAAAGAAGAAGTCAAATTATCCATGTTTGTAAATGATATGATCTTATATTTGGAAAAAACTACCTCCAAGAAACACTTACAACTAATTGACAAGTTCAGCAAGGTTGCAGAATACAAAATCAACATACAAAAGTCAGTATACATTTTTTATATCAACATTGAACTGAAAAAGAATTAAACAAGTTATCCCAATTTACAATAGCTAGCATAAAGCATAAAATATGCTTACAGTAAATTTTTCAGCTCTAGAAGTTCAGTTTGCTTTTTTTTTTTTTTTTTTTTTTTTTTTTTTTTTTTTTTTTTTTTTTTTTTTGAGACGGAGTCTCGCTCTGTCGCCCAGGCTGGAGTGCAGTGGCCGGATCTCAGCTCACTGCAAGCTCCAGTTTGCTTCTTTGTTAAAATGGCTATTTCATTTTTCAATTCTTGTATAATTTTACTAGATTCCTTGCACTGGATTTCACCTTTCTCCCGAATCTCTATGAACATCCTTGCAATCCAGATTCTAAATTACATGTTGCCATTTTTGTCTGGTTAAGAACCATTGCAGGGAAGCTAGTGAACTTGTTCAAAAGTAAGGAGACATCTTGGATTTTTGAATTACCTGAGTTGTTGTGTTAGTTTTTCCTCAACTGGGAGGGTTGATGTTCATTTAACTGTGGTGTAAGTTGAGTATAGACAGTTGGCTTCATTTATGGATGTTTTCAGAGGGCCAAGCCTCTGTGGAGTGTCTTGATTTGTGGCTAAATTATTGCTCTTGGTTTCACAGGGGGCTATATTAGCAATTTTTTTTTTTTTTTTTTTTGCTTTGTAATTTGGGTTGTGATACAGTAGATAGTGGTTAAGAGTAATGGCTGGTAAATGGGCTCTTAGCATATGGCTTTTTTGTATTTTCTTTAATTTGTAGTTCTCTGTGGTGCAGTGAGAAGAAAGGTGACCCCTTCACCAGGTCCATTCCTGGGTCTTCGAGGAGCCCCCTCTAATCACTAGCACTGCATTGCTTCCTTTTTGTTGTTGTTAGGTGTTCCAGTCTGTGGGGTTCCCTTGGGCAGAGGCCACGTCAGAGAGATAGGTCACACCCCTTCTGGACTGGTCCTGTGGAGGTCGTCATATCCTCTTTTGACAGCAGCCCATGAACTTGCGCAGCTCACCCTTCTTAGCTCTCAGAGAATGTGGACTCCTCTTCCACTCAACTGGTGGCCACAGACCTCAGTTCAGCACTCCTGAGCTGTGCACTGCAGCCCTGGAGTGAGCTCAGGCTTTTTGTTCCATACACAACTTGGTGGGCAGAAGAGGCAGGAATCATGGTGGTGGCAATGGCAGAGAAACTATCAGTTGTCTCTGGGAGCTCCACTCCAGAGAAACAAAGAGCCATGGCTGATCAAAGTGATCATCCAGGAGTCGGGTGGCTGTGATGTAGCCCCAAGCCAGGGGGCCCTGCCTTGTGAAGGGCAGGTGAAGTAGAGTCTCCTGCAGAAGACAGTCTAGCCTCCTCTCTGTAAGAGGCCACATTAGAATTAATTAAGGAAACAATGGCAACCCACAGAAAACAGAGAGAAGGGCCTTCAGTGGCCCCTGGGCACTCCACCTCAGTGAAGTAAAGAGCCACTGCTGATCAAAACGATTGGCTGAGGGTGGGGCAGCTGTACTGTGGGTTCAAGTCAGAAGGTCATGTTTGGTGAGGAGCGGCAGGAGCAGGAACTCATGAGGAAAACAGTAAGGCCAAATTTCTGTATAAGAGCTATGGCATGTTGGAGGCACACAACAGTTCTTTGCTCCCTCCTCAGCCTGAGGGCAAAAAGGGTAGGGTGAGACCTTGACAGCGCCAATCACAGAAGGTATGCTAATTACATCTGGGAGCTCCATCCCAGATAACTGCAGGGCTTCCACCAACTGGAGCACTCAGGCAGAGGTGGAGAGGCTGCACTGGGAGCCCAGGCCAGTCTGGAGTTTGTCTGCTCCTCAGCACTGTGGATGCAGACTCTATCCTTAGGGCATGTGAGAGGGGCTGGCCTCCCTTGATGGCAGGGCTATAGAAGCTAAGGCTGGGGTTTTCAGGGATCCAAGGATCATGAAGCTTCATGTGTGCTTGAGGCAGATCTTGCTAGTTAGTTTGGAGGTATAGGGGGTCAGGAGGGATCTCTCCTGTCCCAGACTGCTAAGGTCCACGGCAGAAGTGTAGATCCCCAAGGACTCTTGCTTACTCACCTTGTCCTCATGGTAGGAAACGTCCCCTGGCTCCATGCCAATCCCAGGGGGAGGCAGTGATGCCTCTCTTCTCTCTGTTCTCTGTGGGTTGCCATTGTTTCCTTAATTAATTCTAATGTGGCCTCCTGGGTGATCAACTTAAAGAGCTAGTGTGTTTACTCATCACTTTGTCATCTCTTTGTGAGAACAACACACTCTAGCTGCTTCCAGTCAGCCATCTTGGTGCTTCCGACTTTAGGTGTTTTGAAGAATGTTCTATAACTTCTGAGTAATGACAATTGCATTTATTCTTTCATAATTATTATACTTTTCATTTCTTGACTTCAATGATTTCATTAGTATGTCCATTTATCTTTATAAAGAACAAATTATTCTTTGTTTAGCCTCCTTATCTTTCTGTGATAGCTCATTAATTTATCATGTTCTGCTTTTTACTTCCTAGTAATTTATCTGGGTTAATTCTGTTTGCTTTATTAAATTCCACAGTTGGGTACTTAGCATATTTATATGCAGCACTTCTTTATTTACTAATAAACCATTTAAGTCTATACATTTCTTACTAATTTCAATTTTACCTGCATTCCATTATCTTGATATCTAGTATTTTGTTATTATTCACTTTTTATATGTAAATCCATTACAATTTCTTTTTTGTCTAATTCTATTTAAAAGTGTTGTTTGATCTTTACATTATTTGAAAATTAACTTAATGTTTAAGGTTTTTACAATCAGAATTTAAATTAATGTAAAGGTAATTTAAGTTATTTAGTTATATTTAAGTTATTTAAATTATTAAGTAATGTAAGGGTAATTTAAGTATTTTTGTTAATATTTAAGTTTTTATAGTCAGAATTTCTTCAGTTTCAACATAAAGATTCTAAGTTTAATTAATACTTTTCTTTCTGAATAATGCAAATGTATTTAAATATTTAAATTCAAACCAGTATTCATGATTCGTGGCTATGTTTGTAGAGTGGAAGATTTATTGTCTATTTCACTGCTATAAATTTATGCCAGCCAGACATGGTGACTCATGCCTGTAATCCCAGCACAGCACTTTGGGAGGCCAAGGTGGGTGGATCACCTGAGATCAGGAGTTCGATACCAGCCTGGCCAACCTGGCAAAACCCCGTCTCTACTAAAAATAACAAAAATTAGCTGGGTGTGGTGGTGAGTGCCTGTAATCCCAGTGACTCGGGAGGCTGAGGCAGGAGAATCACTTGAAGCCAGAAGGTAGAGGTTGCAGTGAGCCACGATCGCGCCATTGCACCCCAGCCTGGGCAACAAGAGTGAAACTCTGTCTCAGATAAATAAATAAATACCATCAATATTTTTTAATTTACCCCCATTTTCAGCATTTTAAAATTTTATTATTTTTTCTAACATGTCTTATTCTGGGGTTATTTCTATATGCCTTAAGTAAATCTTATAAAATTTTCTGTGCTAATAGTCTGCTGACAGTAAGTACTTTTAGTTATTATTCAAAAATGTCTCTTATTTTATTACCATATTTCTTGTAATGGTTTTCCTGCGTATATAATACTATATTGACAGTAGAGTTTTTCTAGCTCACTTTGAAGGTGTTATTCCACTGTCTTATTTCTTTGTGGTTTTGATTAGTTACCTGTAAACAGAAGTTTGCTGTTAAGCCAACTCTCTCAAATAAATACAAAAATGAAAAGAATTGACTTATAGTGTCTATAGGGCTTGTCAATTTTCATGGTTGTATTTAGGCTAGCAATGATGAGTACATATGTGAAAAATATATTTTTTTAGATGAATGGTTTTATTTCATTCAGGCTGAAATTTATAATATAACAATTTCTTTTTTTTTATTTGTTACACCCTTTCCTTCCAACTGCATTACCTCTCATTCCATTCTTCTTCAAGTTGCATAAACTATGTGGTGTCTTTACTTCTGTACTTTTCTCCAAATGCTTATAATCATATAAAATCACATTTATTAATATATGTATTAACTTAATGAGAAGAAATATTTCTGTATGCATAATTTATTCAAAGATTATTTTATTGATAACTATTGTTTCTAGTGTTTTATCCATAAAAAATGATGTTATATAGAGCCTTGAAATTAAAAATGATAAAAAAAACAAAAATTTAGAAATACTGATTCTTAATGCTCCAACTGGGAACAAGGACCTTGAGCTTAGAAAGCCTTAGAAAATGGTGATTTCTATGCCAAATTTTTTTCCATTCTAATTAGCCTTTTTGATCTCATAACAGCAGAGCAAGAACCCTATTGCCCTAACTAAATGATAAACCAGGTAAAAGGACTTGAACCGTAAGACTAGTGAAGGATTTCTGGTTCTGCTTCATTTCCTTCCTTTTCCCACACTTTTCTTCGTGATTTATTCTCCTGGAAACTGGGTCTGTTAGAACCACCTAAGATAATAATTTAAAGATTCTTGAGATTCTACCAAATCAAGTTCCTAGGTATGAGTCCCAGGCACCATTTGCCACAAATCCTCTCTATGAGCATAACCTCAACATATAACCTAAGATTTTCTTAGGAGAAAAAAACTTAACAGGCCCATGGGAAATAAGAGAGTAATAGAGTAACCTAAAGACTCATGACCTGACTCAATATATCACGGTGCTACTAAGAATAAACTGAAACTTGAAATGGCAAAACTTTTATTGAACATCATGCTGAAGCCCAGAAGAAAATGCCATCTCCCACTGGTACTCCTGTAATCTGGCGCTTAAAGATGTCTCCTCTGCTCAAGGATCTTTAAAAGCACCTTCTTTGAACCACAGATGTCCCATACTCCTTGAAATCTGCAGAGGTGACCCACATCTGCTTGAAACTGCTCATAGAGGTCATGATGGATGCACCAATCCATGCAGAGAAGCATCTATCAGGAGAAGCCGTGATCTTGATGGGAGTACCTTTGGAAGCCAGCTGTTCCACTTCCTTCATGAGCCTTTCCTCCAGTCCAGGGAAGAGAGTGGTGCCCCCGGAGAGTACAATCTCTGCATAAAGTTTATTCTGGATGTCAGTGTCACACTTCATGATGCTGCTGGAGACCATTTTTGAGAGTCCTGGGCTGTGGATGCCCAGCTGGTCAGGTGCAAAAAGAGCCTCGGGCACTTGGTACAGCTCATCCCCAAAGTGGATGACATGTCCATCTGGCAGTCTGTATGCTCCCAGGACCTCTCCCTGACTCTTGCGTAGCTCTTTCTCTGGCTCCAAGGCGACGTAGCACAGCTTCTCTTTGATGTTATTTGCCACGGCCTTGTTGAGTATGCAAGGGAAGTTAAACCCGTTAGCAAAGAGGAGCTGGGTGAGGTGCTCTGTGATGTCCCTCCCTGCCATATAGAGTTTCGTGACTGCGTGAGGCAGGGAGTAACCCTCAAAGATGGGGACAACACAAGTGACCCCATCTCCACTGTCCACCACCAGGCCTGTGACACAGGCAGAGGCATAGAGCGCTGCCACTGCATGATTAGACAGGTAGAAACCAGGCACACTGAAGTTCTCAAACATCATTTCTGCTAGCTTTTCTCGAATTTCCCTAGGGTTCAAAGAGGGCTCGGTCATGAGTACAGGCTGTTGGCTGGGTTTTACTCCAAGCTCCCACTCAAAGAGATGTTTCCAGAGTTTCTCCATGTCATCCCATCCTGTTACCAGTCCACGCTCAATGGGGTAGTGCAAATGTAGGGCCTCATACTTGTATAGGGCTTCTTGCCCCACGAAGTACTGATTAAGTCTTGCCGAAGGCATGTTGAATTTACGATGTCCCAAGACGGAGTTGATGACATGGCGGGGTCCAATCTCTCCAGACACGCCTGCTTTGCAGAGTCCTGAACCATTGTCAAAAATTACAGCAGGAACATCTAATACGTGTGGATTAAACATGCTGTAATATGCTCTCCTGGACTTCCCCCAAATAAAGAAAGAACACTTATGTCACTCTCTGAGATGGCAGGCACCTTTAGAATTTTTTAAACTTCAGGGTTCTGAAGTTATCAGGTTGTCACCCATGTAGAGTTAGTATACTGCCTTCAGTCCACCAGGACACCCCATCTTCAACCTCTGAATCTTGTCTCCATTCTGTAGGCTCAGGGCCTGCTGAGGCAACATGAGGGGTGATTGCCCTCTATGTCACAATCCAGTCAAGGCAACAATTGTCCTTGGTGAGCATCAGAGGGGCGGGGTCTCTTGAGCATCAGAGGGGTGGGGTGGGGTGGGGCCTCTGAGCCAATAGTACTCCCTACTTGGTCAGATATAAAGCCAAGGAAAGCAAATCATACCTACAGAGCTGCAAGAAACACTATTCTACATGCTTTTCCTTGGAATTATGTTTTCATTTTTTAGATATATGTTTAAGAATAGAATTGCTGAGTTATATGGCAAATCTATGTTAAATCATTTGATTTTAATTTCTGTAAGTTTTTTGTTCCAAAGTGGCTGTGACATTTAACATTCCCACAGTCACTGTAGGAATGCTCTTACTTCACCACATGCTTCTAAATTCCATTATCTGACTTTATGATTCTAGGCATTCTAGTGTGTGTGAAATGTTATCTTATTGTGGTTTTCAGCTTTAAGTATCAATGTTGAGAATCTTTATTAGGTGCTTATTGGCCATTCTAATACTTTCTTGGGAGAAATGTCTATGCAGACCCTTTGCTCCTTTTTTATTAGGTTGTTTTTTGATTATTCCATTGTAACTGTTCTTTACACATTCAAGACTCTAGTGTTTATCAGATACATTATGTACATACATGTTCTTCTATTCTTGTATTGTCCTTTTACTTTTTTGTTAGTGTTGCTGAAATTACAAAACTTTTAAATTTTAAAGTAGTCCAGTTTCTGTTATTTGTTGTTCATATTTTGTGTCATATGTAAGCATTCATTATACAATTTAAGATTCTTAAATTTATCTTTTTGTTTTCTTGTAAGAATTTTAAACTTTTAACTATTACATTTAGTTTTTGTTAATTTTGAGTTTATTTTTATTTATGGTGTGCATTAAGTTTCCAACTTCATTCTTTTGAATGTGGTTCTATCTAGCTGTTCCAGCATCATTTGTTGAAAATGATAATGTTTGCCCTATAGAATGACTAGTATCTTTTTCAAACAACAGTTGGCAATAGAGAGACAGCTGGATTTATTTCTGGACTTACTGCTCTATTCCATTGATCTATATGTCTATCATCATGCTGGTAGCACACTGCATTGATTTCTGTTACTCTGTAATAAATTTTGTAGTTAAGAAGTTTGAGTACTTCTTTGTTCTGCCTTTTCAAGATTGGTTTGGCCATTTTGGGTCCCTTGTGATTCAATATGCATTTTAGGATCAACTTTCCAATTCCTACGCAAATGTCATATGGAATTTTGATAGAGATTGCCTTGAATCATTAGATCAGTTTAGGGAATATTACCTTCTTAATAACACCAACTCTTCCAATCTATGAACATGTGATTTTATTTTGCCATTCACTTGCATATTATTTTAGTTTTTTCATGGAATATTGTCATTTTCAGCATAAAACTTTCATACTAGTTTTGTCAAATTTTTATTTCCAAGTATTTTATTTTTCTTTTATAACTGGAGTTTTTTGTTTTTTTGTTTCGTTTTGTTTTGTCGTTGTTTGTTTTGTTTTGTTTTGTTTTTTGAGATGGAGTTTCACTCTTGCTACCCAGGCTGGAGTGCAATGGTGCTATCTTGGCTAACCGCAACCTCCGCCCACTGGGTTCAAGTGATTCTCCTGCCTCAGCCTCCTGAGTAGCTGGGATTACAGGCATGTGCCCACACGCCCGGCTAACTGTGTATTTTTAGTAGAGATGGGGTTTCCCTTGTTGGTCAGGCTCGTCTTGAACTCCCGACCTCAGGTGATCCACCTGCCTAATTTTATCTTGGATTCAGAGGGGTACATGTACTTATTTGTTACATAGGTATTACATGTATAATGGTGGGAGTTGGGATTCTAGAGTACCCATTAACTAAATATTGTACATTGTTTTTTTTTTTTTATTATTATTATCCTTTAAGTTGTAGGGTACATGTGCATAACGTGCAGGTTTGTTACATATGTATACTTGTGCCATGTTGGTCTACTGCACCCATCAACTCGTCATTTACATCAGGTATAACTCCCAATGCAATCCCTCCCCCCTCCCCCCTC
>NC_037689.1:125607222-125642777 GCF_003255815.1 Theropithecus gelada
TCCGGCACTCCCCAGTGAGATGAACCCAGTACCTCAGTTGAAAATGCAGAAATCACCGGTCTTCTGTGTCGCTCGCGCTGGGAGTTGGAGACTGGAGCTGTTCCTATTCGGCCATCTTGCTCCGCCCCCATATTATACATTGTATTCAATAGGTTGGATTTTATATTTCACTCTTCTCCCACTGTCATCCCTTTGGAGTCCCCAGAATATACTTTGCCCATCTTTATGTCCATGTGTATCATTTGTTTAGCTTCTACTTATAAGTGAGAACATATGTATTTGATATTCTGCTTCTATGTTAGTTTACTTAGGATAATGGCCTTCAGCTCCATCCATGTTACTGCAAGAGACAGGACTTAATTCTACTGTATGGCTGCATATTACTCCATTGTGTATATATACCACATTTTCTTTATCCAACCAACTGTTGGTAGACTCTTAGGTTGGTTCCATGACTTTGCTATGGTAAATAGTGCAATGACAAACATACAAGTGCAGATGTCTTTTTTATATAATGAAATCTTTTCCTTTGCTTAGCTACCCAGTTGCAGGATTGTTGGATCAAATGGTAGTTCTATGTTTAGTTCTTTGAGATATCTACATACTGTTTTTCATAGTGGTCGAAGTAGCTTACATTCCCACTAGTGGTGTATGAACATTCCCTTTTCTCCACATCCATGACAATATATGTTGTTTTTTGACTTTTTTTAACAGTAGGTATTCTTACTGGTGTAAGATGGTATCTCTGTGGGCTTTTAATTTGCATTTCTCTGATGATTGGTGATGTTCAGCATTTTTCACATGTTTGTTGGAAGCTTATATGTCTTCTTTTGAGAAGCATCTATTCATGTTCTTTGCCCACATTTTAATGGGGTTTTTTTTTTTTTTTATTTGTTTAAGTTTCTTACAGATTCTGGATATTAACCCTTTCTTGGATGCATAGTTTACAAATATTTTCTCCCATTCTATCAGTTGTCTGTTTGTCTTGTTGATTATTTCTTTTCTTGTGTATGTTTAGTTTGATTAAATCTCATTTATCTACTGTTGTTTTTGTTGAATTTGCTTTGGGGGTATTTGTCATAAACTGTTTGCCAAAGGTGATGTTCAGAAGGGTGTTTTCTGTTTCCTCTGGAATTTTTACAGGTTTAGGTCTGTAATCCATCTTGAGTTAATTTTTGTATATGGTGAGAGATAATGGGCTTAGTCTCTTTTTCTTTCTGTACAGCCCCACTAGTTGTAAACTGATCGCTCTACTGATTTTGAATATTGTCTTTAAAGTGATAGTTCCTGAAGTCAGTTTTTGTGATGTGCTGTGATCCCAGGGAATCTGGTCATAGCTGTTTCTTTTCAGCTTTCTCCAGTAAACTACCCAACCTAAGGTTTATCCTATATCTTCATAAATTTACCAATGTTTTCCCAATTACTCCACCAAAATATCAAGTGGTTTTTTTTGTTTTGTTTTATTTTTTATTTTTATGAAAGTGCCCTGTGGCTTGAACTTTTTCGCATTGTGTTTTAAATGAAGTAAGTTCCTTTTTCAAGGAATTAGGAGCTACCCATTTTCCAGACTGCTTCTCCCTTCTGGTATAGCTAGTAGCACAGGCTCTGAAGTTGGGTTTTAAAAAATGGCATGGCTTTCTTTGAATGACCCTTCTGCTGTAGGAGCTGAGCATTCAACATGTGGGGAGAGTGGCTTCAAGCATTCTTAGCTTGCTGTGTCTGGTGTACCACTGCTACCATATGAGCCAGGACATGGGTTATCATCACCCAAGTATTTTCAGCGGTACTGTGCTATGTTTGAACCTCTGTGCCACTGTGTGGGCTGAGCAGAAAAGAAGAAAGCCCACATTTCCTAGTCAGCCACATTCACTAACAGTCATAGAAAGAGGTAGCTGGGGGCAGTATAAGAAATTCTACTCCCCTTCTAGGAAGATAGTAACCTATCTGAAAGCTCTGAAAAAAGAGGGTTCTGTATTCTTGGCTGAAGTAGTCTGAAGTTTCTCTCTCACTGAGTTGGAAAGGGGAGGAAGGGATTAGGTCTCAGTTCAGATACCATAAACTCTCATTGCTATTTCCAAATTTCAGTAGATTTTCATGAATAAATGTTTCATTTGCAGCATGTCTTTAGGACCATTTCCGTTGACATTAAACAGTTGTTTTTCTTTTTCAAAACAATTTGCAGTTTTTCTCAAAGAACTTTTACTCTGTCATTTTATAAATCCATTCGTACAAATCAGATCTGCAAAGTGACATGAACTGGCTCCATCACACCACTATTTGTAAATATGTTCCTCATTTCTTTATTCGGTAATATGTTTTTCTCTATTTTTTTTTTTTTTTTGTAGCTGAGTGGTCTACAATAATTTGTGAAACTATACTTTTCAAATAGGTTTTCCAGCTTTGTGTTCATTAGCTATTTGCATTTGTGGATTTGTCCCATTCGTCAGTTCTAGAAAGCTCTTCATTTCCCTCAGTGTTATTCTTTCCCATTATCTCTTGCCTCTATAGTATTCATGTAAGCCACATTTTAACCTCTATTTCAGTCCTTATTTTAACTTAATTTCTAGATGTTGCAGCCTCACTTTTTGCTGCTTCCTGGATAATTTTTGTCTTTAGGTTCACTAATGTTCTGTATAGCGGTGTCAGTTTACATTTGACACATCTACTGGATATAGAATATTACTTTATTTATAATATCAATAATCTCATTTCTAATTTCTAGAAGTTGGTCTTATCTTTTTCTAAATATGTTTAATTATGTTTAATGGTCAGACGTTCCTTTGTAATACATTTAAATGGTAACTTAATTTTCTTAATTACAATATAATTTTATTTTGTATACTGTAAAGTATAATTTAAAAAATTTTGGTCGGGTGCGGTGGCTCACACCTGTAATCCCAGCACTTTGGGAGGCCTAGGCAGGCAGATCACCTGACGTCAGCAGTTCGAGACCAGCCTAGCCAACATGGTGAAACCCTGTCTCTACTAAAAATAGCTGCGTGTGCTGGTACATGCTTGTAATCTCAGCTACTCAGGGGGCTGAGACAGGAGAATTCGCTTGAACCCAGAAGGCAGAGGTTGCAGTGAGCTGAGATGGCACCACTGTACTCCAGCCTGGGCAACAAGGGTGAAACTATGTCTCGAAAACAAACAAACAAAAACAAACAAACAAACAAAACTTCAGTGTTTTCAGGTCTAATACTGGGATTTGTCTTGTGTTCTGTGTCTAGCTGACTACAGCTTATACACATTAGATTTCTTTTGAGACAAGGTCTTGCTCTGTTGCCCAAGCTGGAGTCCAGCGGCACACTCATGGCTCACTACAGCCTTGACCTCCTAGACTCAAGCAATCCTCTCATTTCAGCTTCCCAAAGAGCTGCAACCGAGGCACATGCCATCATGCCTGGCTAATTTTTTATTTTTATTTTTATTTTTTTGCTTTTGTAGAGACAGGATTTCCCAATGTTACCCAAGCTGTTCTCAAACTCCTAGGCTCAAGCGATCCTCCCACCTCAGCCTTCCAAAGTGCTGGGATTATAGGCATGAGTCACTACACCTAACCAAGACTAGGTTATTAATGTTTCACTAATATTTTCATTATGAAATAATGTTCTTGCTTGTTATGGTTTGAAAGTCTATGTCTCTCCAAAATTCATGTTAAAATTGGATCCTCAATGCAAGTCTGTAGTATGAAGAGGTGGAGTTTTGGAAGTGATTAGGTCATGAGGGTGAATCCCTCATGAATGGGATTAATACCCCTATAAAAGGCCTTGAGGGAGTCTCTTAGTCTTCTTTGCCCCTTTCCCCTTGTGCCATGTGAGGACACAGCAACAAGGTGCCATCTATGATGCAGAGAACAAGCCTTCATCACTGAATCTGCTGGCTTCTTGAAATTTCCAGACTCCAGAAAAATGAGAAATAAATGTCTATTATTTATGAATTACCCAGTCTAATGTATTTTGTTAAAGCAGACCAAACAGATAAGCCACCCATCATCTGTAGAAATTAATTTAATTATGTGTTTAAAGTGAATTCTATTAGAGAAAATTTCCTTTTGCTCTTGATATTGCAAAACTGAACCATTTTAATTTAAAAATTTTTACTCAGTGTTTTACAAATCATATAGGTACATCAAATACTGTTCTCAAACCACATTAAGAAAGTGTGAGATATGTTTAAGAATTCTCAGGAAAGCTTTATATCTTACTGACTGTATATGTCTCTTTCTTTGGAGGTCTGATTTTTATGTGTTGGATTCAAATGTCCATCTTTCACCATATTTATATCTTATATTTTCCTCTTGTTTCTGTGTATATTATCAAAGATTGGCCACCAATACATAGCAAGATTCATTGCAAAAACATCATATCTAACTCTCTACCACTCTGGATCAAAGTTTTATTTTTACAGGCTTTTGGAGAATTTCCTTTCCTCAAGCTCAGTCATAAATGGAAATATAAATACATTATATATGGCATTTTCAATGTCCTATAGCTAATTAAACACATTATTTATTAAATATTACCCATATGCTTTCAAATTGATATTAACCTCCATTTCAAATAAAGGTTTTTTACTTTGTTCTCACAAGAAATTGAAAGCTAGTAACCTTTTAATATATGCATTATGAACTCAAGGAACTCTGTAGTGTCTACAGTGTCTCCAGGTAATTTTGTAAGTCTTTCAGTGTACATTATTGACTTATGATAGTAATTTATCTCAGTTTCTTGTCTAAATATAAAATAATCTTACAGCTATGATACTCAGATATTATGCCATTAAGCAGGATGTTTGAAATGCTCTTGCAAGTTTTTAACTTTAAATGAAGTTAGTTTCTAGGAATGTTTCCAAAAAATTGATGTCAGAATGATTATTTATTTGATTTGATTTAATCAAGCCAACATCTCCCCAAGTAGAGAAAGGGCATAATTTCTGACTAATATTAGACTTTCAAATATTCCCATCAAATTATTGTTTCATGGGAATTCTCCAATTGAATAATTTGTATAAATTGAATGAGACATTATTTAATAAAATTGCTGAATCTCAATATAAACAGCATGCTCTGTGTTATCTTTAGCTTGCTCTGTTCCTACTCCCTCTCCTCACCTCTAGATCCACACTTGTACCAAGAGATGACAATCACAGTAAAAGTTAGGAGACTGGTAGCACTTGGAGAGGGCAGATTTGGGTTAAAAGACTTATTTCCAAAAAAAAAAAAAAGAAAGAAAGAAAGAAAGAAATATCATTATTACGATTGTCTATGGTTTCCTGGGAGACTCACTGCACAATATTGTCTTTAATCTATCTAAGTCATAGCTTTCCCAGAGTGAACTGATTTTTCCATAATGCATTATTGAAAAAAATCACAGGCCATTGTTGAAAATCCCCGGTTCCTGAGATGATGGATAACAGCTGTGATAGACAGGATGGAATAGAAAGCTCCACTGATTATCCCCCACTGCAAAAACACCAATTTAACAACTATCTACACACAGAAAATAAACCAAAAACCTTCATAAGAATCAAAAACCAGAGGAGCACTCATAGTACCTGATTGTAACTTCCTATTGCTGAAAGAGACACTAACGAGGTAGAAAAAACAGTCTTGCACCACTGGTGCACCCTTCCCCCACCCCACAGAAGCAAGAGCATGGAAAGAATCTCAGAGCTTGAAGACTAGCTTTCAGAAATAAGACAGGCAGACAAGAATAAAGAGAAAAGAACAAAAAGGAGTAAGGAAAACCTCTGAGAAACATGGGATTATGTAAAAGACTGAACCTATGACTGATTACGGTACCTAAAACAGATGGAAAGAATGGAATCAAGTTGAAAAACATACTTTAGGGTATCATCCAGCAAAACATCCCCAACCTAGCAAGACAGGCCAACATTCAAACTCAGGAAATCTACAGAATGCCAGTAAGATACTCCATGAAAAGATCAACCCCAAGACAATCATCATATTCTCTAAGGTCAAAATGAAATAAAAAATTTAAGGGCAGCCACAGAGAAAGACCATGTCACCTACAAAGGGATGCCCATCAGACTAACAGTGGACAGTTCAGTGGAAACCCTATATGCCAGAAGAGATTGGGGGTCAATATTCAATATTGTTGAAGAAAAGAATTTCCAACCCAGAATTTCATATCTGGCCAAACTAAGCTTCATAGGTGAAGGAGAAATAAGATCCTTTTCAGACAAGCAAATGCTGAGGGAATTTGTCACCACCAGGCCTGCCTTGCAGGAGCTTCTAAAGGAAGCATTGAATATGGAAAGGAAAAACTGTTACCAGCCACTACAAAAACACACCGAAGTGCGCATATCAGTGACACTATGAAACGATAACATAAACAAGTCTGCAGAATAACCAGCTAGCATTATGATGACAGAATCAAATTCACACATAACAAAACTAACCTTAAATCCAAATGGACTAAATGCCTTAATTAGAAGACACAGAATGGCCAGCTGGATAAAGAGTCAAAACCCATCAGCATGCTATCTTCAAGAGACCCATCTTATGTGCAAAGACACACATAGGCTTAAAATAAAGAGATGGAGGAAAATTTACCAAGCAAATGGAAAACAAAAAAGCAGAGATCACAATCGTAGTTTCTGACAAAACAGACTTTAAACCAACAAAGATGAAAAAAAAAGACAAGTTATTATATAATGGTAAAAGGTTCAATTTAACAAGAAGAGCTAACTATCCTTATTATATATGCACCCAATACAGGAGAACCCAGATTCATAAAACAAGTGCTTGCTTAGAGACCTACAAAGATACTTAGACTTGCACACAATAATAGCAGGAGACTTTAACACCCGACTGACAATATTAGATAATTGAGACAGAAATTTAACAAAAATATTCAGGACTTGAACTCAGCTCTGGATCAAGCAAACTTCACAGATATCTCCTTAAGTCTCCATCCCAAAACAACAGAATATACATTCTTCTCATCACCATAAGGGACTTACTCTTAAATTGGTCACATAATCAGAAGAACTGAAATCATAACAAACACTCTCCCAGACCACAGCACAATCAAATTAAAACTCAACAATAAGAAATTCACTCAAAATCACAAAACTATAAGAAAATTAAACAACTTCCTCCTGAATGACTCCTTAGTACATACTGAAATTAAGGCAGAAATTAAGAAGTTCTTCGAAAATGAGAGAATGAGAGCAAAGAGACAATGTACCAGAATCTCTAAGATGCAACTAAAGGAGTGTTAAGAAGGAAATTTATTGCACCAAATGCCCACATCAAAAAGCTAGAAAGACCTCAAATTAAAAACCTAACATCACAACTAAAGGAACTAGAGATCCAAGAACAAACAAACCCCAAAGCTAGCAGAAGACATGAAATAACCAAGATCAGAGTGGAACCAAAGGAGATAGCGATATGAAAAACCCTTCAGAAAATTAACAAATCCAGGAATTGTTTTTTGAAAAAATAAATAAAATAGAGAGATCACTAGATAGACTAATAAAGAAGAAAAGAGAGAAGAATCAAATAGATCGACACAATCAGAAATGATAAGAGGGATATCATCACTGATACCACAGAAACAAAAATAACCACCAAATAACACTATAAACACTTCTATGCACATAAACCAGAAAATCTAGAAGAAATGGATAAGTTCTTAGACACATACACCCTCCAAAGCCTGAACCAGGAAAAATGAAACTCTGAATTGACCAAGAAAGAATTCTGAATTTGAGGCAGTAATAAATAGCCTACCAACCAAAAAAATCCCAGGACCAGACAGACTTACAGCTGAATTCTACCAGAGGTACAAAGAAGAGCTGGTACCGTTTCTTCTGAAACTATTCCAAAAAAAAAAAAAAATTGAAAAGGAGGACCTCCTCCTTAACTCATTTTATGAGACTAGCATCATCCTGATACCAAAACCTGGCAGAGACACAACAAAATGTAAACCTCAGGCCAATATCCCTGATGAACATTGATGCAAAAGTCCTCAAATACTGGTAAACTGAATCCAGCAGCACATCAGAAAGTTTATCTACTATGATCAAGTTGGCTTCATCTCCTGGAGGAAAGGTTGGTTCAACATATGCAAATCAATAAATGTAATTCATCACATAAACAGAATTAGACCAAAAAAAAATGATCTCAATAGATGCAGAAAAGGTTTTGATAAAATTCAATATCCCCTCATGTGAAAAATTCTCAATGAACTAGGTATTGAAGGAACATACCACAAAATAATGAAGAGCTATATACGGCAAACCCACAGCTAATATTATATTGAATGGACAAAAACTAGAAGCATTCCCCTTGAAAACTGGCAGAAGACAAGAATGTCCTCTCTCTCTACTCCTACTCAACATAGTATTGGAAGTTATTTTGTTATTTTTGTTTGCATATGGCATTATCCTATATTTAGAAAACCCCATCATCTCAGTCCAAAAGCTTCTTAATCAGATAAGCATCTTCAGCAAAGTCTCAGGATACAAAATATGCAAAAAAAATGCTAGCATTCCTGTACATCAAGAACAGGCAAACAGAGAGACAAGTTATGAATAAACTCCCATTCACAATTGCTACAAAGAAAATAAAATGCCTAGGAATACAGCTAACAAAGGAAGTGAGGACCACTTCAAGGAGAACTTCAAACAACCACTCAAGGAAATCAGAGAGGACACAAACAAATGAAGAAACATTCCATGCTCATGGCTAGGAAGAATAAATGTCATGAAAATGGCCATACTGTCCAAAGTAATTTATAGATTCAATGATATTCCTATTAAACTTCAATTGACATTCTTCACAGAATTAGAAAAAAAAAAAAACTATTTAAAAATGTATGTGGAACCAAAAAAGAGTGGGGATAGCCAAGACAATTCTAAGCAAACAAACAATGCTGGAGGCATCTTGCTACCTGAATTCCAACTATAATTCAAGGCTACAGTAACCAAAACAGAATGGTATTGGTACAAAATCAGACACAGAGATCAATAAAACAGAATAGAGAACCTGGAAGTAAGACTGCATATCTACAATCATTTGATCTTTAATGAATCTGATGAAAACAAGCAATGGTGAAAGGATTCCCCATTTATTATTAATAAGTGGTGCTGGGAGAACTGGCTAGTCATATGCAGAAAATTGCAACTGGACCCCTTCCTTACACCTTATATAAAAATTTACTCAAGATGGATTAAAGATTTAAATGTAAAACCTACAACTATAAAAACCCTAGAAGAAAATCTAGGCAATACCCTTCAGGACATAGGAATGGGCAAAAATTTCATGATGAAAACTCCAAAAGCAATTGCAACAAAAGCAAAATTTGACGAATGTGATCTAATTAAACTAAAGAGCTTCTGCACAGCAAAATAAACTATCATCAGAGTGAACAGACAGCCTACAAAATGGAAGAAAATTTTTGCAATCTAACCAACTGACAAAGTCTAATATCCAGAGTCTACAAGGAACTTAAACAAATTTACAATAAAAAACATATAACCCCATTAAAAAGTGGGCAAAGAACATGAACAGACACTTCTCAAGGGAAGAAATTCATGCAGCCAACAAACATATAAAAAACCCTCAACATCACTGATTATTACAGAAATGCAAATCAAAACTACAGTGAGATACCGTCTCACACCAGTGAGAATGGCAATCATTAAAAAGGTCAAGAAACAACAAATGCTGGTGAGGTTGCAGAGAAAAAGGAACACTTTTCCACTGCTGGTGGGAGTATAAATTAGTTCAACCATTGTTGAAGATAGTGTGGCAATTCCTTACATATTTAGAAGCAGAAATACCATTTAACCCAGACATCCCATTGCAGGGTGTATACCCAAAGGACTGCAAGTCATTCTATTATAAAGATATATGCAAGTATATGCTCATTACAGTACTATTCACAGTAGCAATGACATGGAATCAACTCAAATGTCCATTAATGACAGACTGAATAAAGAAAATGTGGTACATATACACCATGGAATCCTATGCAGCCATTAAAGAGAATGAGATCATGTCTTTTGTAGGGACATGAATGGAGCTGGAAGCTGTTATCCTTAGCAAACTAATGCAGGAACAGAAAAGTAAACACCACATGTTCTCATTTATAAGTGGGAGCTAACTGATGAGAACACATGGATACATGGTGGGGAACAACACACACTGTGGCCTGTTAGGGGTGGTGGGGAGAAGAAGAGCATCAGGAAGAATAGCTAATGCATTCTGGGCTTCATACCTAGGCGATGGGTTGATAGGTGCAGCAAACCACTATGGCACACATTTACTTATGTAACAAACCTGCACATCCTGCATGTGTACCCCAGAACTTAAAATAAAAGATGAAAAAAAAAAAAGTAAATCTAAAACCTAAACAGACCAATAACAAGAGATCAAAGTCATAATAAGAAGTCTGCCTGTAAATAAATGCCTGAAATCCAATGGCTTCACTGCTGAATTCTGCCAAACATTTAAAGAAGAACTAATACCTATCCTACTCAAACAATTATACAAATAAAGGACGAGGGAGCATTTCCAAACTCATTATATGAGGCCAGTATTACCATGAAACCAAAATCAGACAAACACACACCAAAAAAAGCAACTGCATACCAATATTTCTAATCCATGCTGACGCAAAAATCCTCAAGCAAATACTAGCATACTGAATTCAACAATACATTAGAAAGATCGTTCATTGTGAACAAGTGGGATTTATGCCTGAGGTACAAGGCTGGTTCAACATATGCAAATCAATCAGTATGATACATCATATCAACAAGATGTAGGACATGAACCATATCATCATTTTAATTGATGCCCATAAAGCATTTGATAAAATTCAACATCCTTTTATGGTCAAAACCCTCAAAAAACTAGGGATAGAAGAAACATATCTCAACATAGTAGAAGCCATATATGGCAGACTCGCATACTGAATGGGGGAAAACTGAAAGCCTTTTCTCTAAGATCTGTAAAATGACAAAGATGCCCACTTTCACCACTGTTATTCAACACAATACCAGAAGCCCTAGCTAGAGTAATCAGACAAGAGAACAAAATAAAAGGCATTCAAATTTGAATGGAAGAAGTCAAATAATAAAATACCTAGGAATTAACTTAACCAAGGAAATGAAACATCTCTGCAACAAAAACTATAAAACATTGATCCAATAAATTTAAGATGACATGAAAATATGGAAAGTTATTCCATGTTCTTGTATGGGGTTAATCAATATTTTTAAATGACCATACTACCCAAAGAAACCTACAAACTCAATGCAATTGCTATCAAAATTCCAATGACATTCTTTTTAGAAATAGAAAAATAATCCCAAAAAGTATACAGAACCACTAAAGACCCAGAATAGTAAAAACTCCCAAGCAAAAAGAACAAAACCAGAAGAATCACATTACCTAACTTTAAATTATGCTACAGAGTTTTAGTAACCAAAACAGCATTGTACTGGCATAAAAACGGACACCTAGACCGATGGAACAGAATAGATAACCCAGAATGTTATTCACATACCTACAGTGAACTCATTTTTGACAAAGGTACCAAGAACATACACTGAGGAAAAAATAGTCTCTTCAATAGATGGTACTGGGAAAACTGGATGTCCATATGCAGAAGAATAAAATTAGACCCCTATATCTCACCACATACAAAAATAAAATAAAAATGTTTAAATAGTCAAGTCTTAGACTTCAAACTGTGAAACTACTACAAGCAGACATTGGGGAAAATCTCCAGGACATTGTTCAGGGCAAAAATTTCTTAAGCAATATACCACAAGCACAGCTAAGCAAAAGATAAAATGGGCAACTAGGATCATATCAAGTTAAAAAGCTTCTGCACAGCAAAGGAAGCAGTCCAGAAAGTGAGGAGATAACCCGCCGAATGGGAGAAAATATTTGAAAACTGCTCGTGTGACAAAAGGTTAATAACCAGAAGATAGTAGGAGCTCAAACAGCTCTCTAGGAAAAATATCTAATAATCTGATTTAAAAATGGGCCAAATATTTGAGTAGACATTTCTCAGAAGAAGACATACAAATGGCAAACAGGCATATAAAAAGATGCTCAACATTATTGATCATCAGAGAAATGCAAATCAAAGCTACAGTGACATATCTCACTGTAGCTAAAATGGCTTATATCCAAAATACAGGTGATAACAAATGCTAGCAAGGATGTGGAGGAAAGAAAGAAAACCCTCATACACTGTTGGTGGATATGTAAATTAGTAAAAACACCATGTAGAACATTCTGGAGGTTTCTACAATGCCTAAAAATATAGCTACCATTTGCTTCAGCAATTCCACTGCTGGGTATACTCTCCTAAAGAAGAAAAATGTTGTATAAAAGAGATTATCCGCACTCCCAGGTCTGTTGCATCACTGTTTACAATACTCAATATTTGGAAGTAACCTAGCTGTCTATTAACAGATGAATGAAGAAAATGTGGTACATACACACAATGAAGTACTATTCAGTCATAACAAAGAATAAATTCCTGTCATTTGCAATAACATGGATGAATCTGGAAATCATTATGTCAAGTGAAATAAGCCAGGCACAGAAAGACAAACATCACATATTCTCACTTATCTATGGGACCTAAACATCAAAAGCAATTGAACTAATGGACATAGAGAATAGAAAAATGCTTACCAGAGGCTGTAGAGAGGGTGGGAGTGGGGGCAGGTGGGGATGCTTAATGGGTATGAAAAATATAAAGAAAGAATAGTACCTACCATTTGATAGCACAACAGGGTGATTTCAGTCATTAATAACTTACCTGTACATTTATAAATAATGAAAGGAGTATAATTGGATTGCTTATAACACAAAGGATAAATGCCTGAGACGATGGATACCCAATTCTCCATGATGTGATTATTACACATTGCATGTCTGTATCAAAACGTCTCATTTTCCCTATAAATGTATAAACCTACTCTGTACCCATGAAAATTAAAAATTAAAAAAAATAAAAATCAGCTGTGACAAGCAGTAGGCTAATGAAAAACCTAAAAGAAATATTGGAAAATCAGATATCTAGAGCAGGCTTTCAAAATCTCCAGCATATTCCTGAGGAACTAAAAGGCAACACACTGTGTGTGGTGCTCTGCATATGCCCTGGGCTGTAAATATGCTCAGGAGATATTTGATAAGGTACTCACCTCCCACTTTTGAGCTAATCTTGAGGCTATGTACAAGAAGAAAATGGAGACTAAGAGAGACTTGTAACTTGTCAGGATGAAGTTTGAAACTGTGTCCAGCCCACGTACAAAGTTCCTCAGCAGGTACTTGGAGCCTTATCCATTCCACACACCCAAGAAAAATATTCAATGATTATATGGCCACATATGACAGGCTTTACAATTTTTTTTTAGGGAAAACTACTAAACTTACTATACCAACAATAACCAAACAACAGAGTGACAACAAATATAAGAGAGAAAGAGAATCTGATTTCCAGGTTTGCCACATGTAATATTAAATATGACAAGGATCCAAAAAAAGTTATGAGGCATGCAAATATACAAGAAATTATGGCCCATACACAGAAAAATAATAGAAGTCAATTTAAATTATGTCTCAGGAAGTCCAAACATTAAACTTACTAGAATAAGACATTATAACCATATCATTGAAAACCAAAGACAAAGGAAGAAACTTGGAAGCAGTAAGAGAATAGTGACTTATCATGAACAAGGTATGAGATCCAAAATAAACAGATGAGTTTCCATTAGGAGCCATGAAGAACAGAAGGCCATTGATAATTAAAGTGCCAAAACAAAAAACACGATAATCATAACAATGTGAATTTTCTTAACAATACTAAACTGTACACTGAAAAAAATTAAGATAGTCAATTTTATGTTATGTATACTTCACTATAATTAAAAATTTTGAAACAGATTGAAAGTAAAGAATTCTATATGAAACCAATCTATCCTCCAAAAACTGAAGTTTAAATCAAGACATTCTAAGACTAACGAAGACTGAGAGAATTTGATGATTGAAGACCTGCCCTAATAAGTCATACTAATAGAAGCTATCTAAGTCAAAATAAAATGACACTAGACAGCAACTCAAACCTACTTTAAGTTAGAAAGCACCAGTTGTGGTAACTACACAGGTGTATGTATAAAATTGAACATAAATGCATTTTGTATTTAATACATTATTTCTGTTATTTAATTCAAAATACAAATGCATGAAGTAATACTTATAAATATGTATTGATAACCATACAATTTATAGAGCTATACCTCTGTAGGTTTGACAACATTAGCACAAAGAAGAAAGAAATGTAAGGATATATAAACAAAGTTTTGGATACTACTGTAATTAAGTTTGTATTAATCTAAATTAAATTGCTATAAAATATGTCAATTTTAATTCTCAGTGCAACCAATAGAAAACTAACTCAAAAATACAGTAATGGAGGGTAAGGAAATTTACATGTTACAGTAGAAAATATGTATTTAACAAAAAATGGTGCAGTAATGGGAGAGTAGTGAAACAGAAAAGACGTAAGACATATAGAAAACAAATAGCAAATTGGCTAGACTAAATCCTACCATAAAAGGAATCATATTTAAACAAGAAGATCAAACACTCCAGTGAAAACAAAGACTAGCAAAATGGATAAAAAATATCCTAACTACACACTGTCTAAAAATATACTTTAAATTCAAAGACACAAACAAGTTGAAAATAAATAAGTAAAAATATATACACCAGAAAACTTTAACCAAAAGAGAAATCCACTGGCTATAACAATATCCGACTACATAGACTTTAAAAAATAAAAGTTTACCAAAGAACAAAAGGATATTTTAAAATAATAAAAGGGTCAATATGTCAGAAAAATATAACGTGTGTGTGCATACATACACATATTTAATAATAGAGCAACTGGACAGATGATCAACAAGTTGAAAAAAAGCCTTGAAAGATATAAAACCAATAGACATAATAGAGATCTATAGAACATTCCAGCTGACAACCATGCATAGAATATTGACCAGAAGAGAATATATATTAAGCTACAAAAATGCTAATAATATTAAAATGATTAAATTCATACAAAATATGTTCTTCAAACAATGGAATGAATTTGAAATAGCACAAGAAAATTTGGAAAATTTACAAATATGTAGAAATTATACAACACACTCCTAAATAATCAATGGATCAAAGAAGAAACAAAAAACTTTTTAAATTTTTTTTTTTTTTTTTGAGGTGCAGTTTTGCTCTTGTTGCCCAGGCTGGATGAAGTTCAGTGGTTCCATCTTGGCTCACTGCAACCTCAGACTCCCATGTTCAAGCAATTCTCCTGCCTCAGACTCCTGAGTAGTTAGGATTCCAGGCACGCACCACCACGCCCAGCTAATTTTTTGTATTTTTAGTTGAGACACGGTTTCATCATGTTGACCAGGCTGGTCTCAAACTCCTGACCTCAGGTGATCCATCCCTTAAATTACTTCTAAATAAATGATAATGAAGACACAACATGCCAAATGTAATTGCACACAGCTAAAACAGAGATGAGAGAAAAATGTATGACTGTACATGACTACTTTAATAAAGAACAGTCCCAAATTATTAACTTAATCTCTGCTATTTTTTTTTACAGCAGAGATTAGATACACAGCTAGTTTATTACTAGAAGAAAAATACAAACTAAGAAAAGAACAAACTGAACCAAAAGAAAGAAGGAAATCATAGAAGTTCAAGTAGAAATTGTAAAACAGAGTAGAAAGTCAATAGAGATAATCAATAGAATGAAGGTTGATTATTGGAAAGATCAACAATGGTCAGGCATGGAGAGTTTTGCCTGTAATCCCAGCACTTTGGGAGGCCAAGGCAGGAGGATGGTTTAAGCACAGAAGTTTGAGACCAGCCTGGGCAACACAGGAAGATTCTATCTCTACAACAACAAAAAATAAATCCAGGCATGGTGGCATGTGCCTGTGGTCCTAGCTACTTGGGAAACTAAGGTAGGAGTATTGCTTGAGCCCAGGAGGTGAAGGCTGCAGTAAGCCATGATGCACTCCAGCCTAAGCGACAGAGTGAGACTGTCTCAAAAACAAACAACAACAAACAAAAAATAACAAACATTTACTTAGACTTACCAAGAAAAAATAAAAGAGGACTCAAAATTATTTTTTCTTGTCTTTTAATTTTTGTAATTTCAATAGCTTTTGGTGGTACGAGTGGTTTTTGTTTACATAGATAAATTGTATAGTAGTGAAGTCTGAGATTTTAGTGTACCTGTCACCTGAGTAGTGTACATTTATAGTTTTTATCCATCAACCTCCTCCACACTTCACCATTATGAATCTCCAATGTCCATTATATTATACCACTCTGTGTGGTTTTGCATCCTAATAACTTAGCTCACACTTATAACTAAAAACATACAGTATTTGGATTTTCACTCCCGAGTTACTTCACTTAGAATAATGGCCTCCAGTTCCATCCAAGTTGTTCCAAAAGACATTATTTCATTCTCCTTTCATAGTGGAGTAGTATTCCATGGTGTATATCTGCTATTGGATCCCTGAGATGAAACCCACTTGATCATAGTGAATTATATTTTTGATGTGCTGTTGGAGTTGCTTTGCTAGTATTTTGGGTGGACTTTTTCATCTATATTTATCAGGAATATTGGTCTGCAGTTTTTTGTTGTTAGGTCATTTCTTGGATTTGGTATCAGTATGATACTGGATTCATAACATGGGTGAGGGAGGAATCCCTCATTTTCAGTCTTTTGAAATACTTTCAGCACGATTAATACTAATTCTTTTTTGAAGGTCTGGTAGAATTTGGCTGTGAATCCAACTGGACTTGAACTTTTTTGTTGCTGTTGGCAATTTCTTTTAAATTACTGATTCAATCTCACTGCCTGTTCAGGATTTCGATTTCTTCCTGATTCATGCTGGGAGGGTTGTATGTTTCTAGGAATTTATCCATTTCCTGTAACTCTTCTAGTTTGTGTGCAAAGAGGTGTTCACAGTAGTCCTGAATGAACATTTGTATTTCTGTGGTGTTGGTGGTAATGTCTCCATTTTCATTTTTAATTGAGCTTATTTGAATCTTCTCCATTTTCATTTTTTGGTTAATACAGCAATAGTCTATCAATTTTATCTTTCCAAAAAACCAACTTTTTGTTCTGTTGTTCTGTTGTATTACTTTTTGGTTTCAGTTTTATTTAGTACTGCTCTGATCTTGTTATCTATTTTGTCCTGCTACTACTGTGTTTGGTTTATTCTTGTTTCTCTAGTTCCTTGATGTGTGATGTTAGTTTGTAAATTTGAGATCTTTCTGACTTTTTGATTTAGACATTTAGTGCTATAAACTTTCCTCTAAGTGCTACTTTTGCTGTATCTGAAAGGTTTCAATAACTTGTGTTAGCAATGTCATTAACTTAAGCTTTAAAAAATTTCCATCTTGATTTCAATCCTAACTCAAAAATCATTCAGGAGCAGACTTTAATTTTCATGTATTTGTATAGTTTTGAGGGTTCCTTTATGGAGTTGATTTGTAGTTTTATTCTACTGTGGTCTGAGAAGATACTCATATGATTTTGATTTTTAAAAATATATTGAAACTTGTTTTGTCATTTGTGCTCTATCTTGTAGAATGTTCCATGTGCTGATGAAAAGAATGTACATTCTACAGATCTTGGGTAGATCATTCTGTAATGGTCTGTTAGGTCCATTTGTTCTAGAGTGTAGTTTATGTTCATTGTGTCTCTGTTGACATTTTCCCTCAATGATTCTTACGTTTCTCCACTTTATATATTCTCATATTTCCTGGAGATTTGTTCATTTCTTTTAATTCACTTTTTAAAATTTTTGTCTGATCAGATTAGTTTGGAAGCCTTATCTTTAAGCTCTGAAATTCTTTCTATTCTTACATTATTAAAACTTTCATCTGCATTTTGTAATTCCCTAAATGTGTCTTTTATTTTCAGAAGTTCTGATTTATTTTTCTTTAAAATATCTATCTCTTTGGAAAATTTGTCATTTATATACTAACATTTAATATTTTCTCTTTCTTTCTTTCTTGCTTGCTTTCTTTTTTTTCACTTTTTTTTGTGGTTTTTGACGGAGTCTTGCTCTGTCGCCCAGGCTGAAGTACAGTAGTGTGATCTCAGCTCACTGCAGCCTCCTCCACCTGGGTTCAAGCAATTCTCCTGCCTCAACCTCCCAAGTAGCTGGGATTACAGGTACATGACACCATGCCTAGTTAATTTTCATATTTTTAGTAGAGATGGGGTTTCGCCATGTTGTCCAGGCTGGTCTTGAACTCCTGACCTCAGCTTATTCACCCACCTAGGCCTCCCAAACTGCTTGGATTATAGGCATGAGCCACCATGCCCAGTCTAAAAATGTCTTTATGTTGGTTTTCACTTTCTTTTGTATCTTCTTAAGTAATTTAATAATCAATCTTTTGATTTTTTTAAATGTCCTACTTCAAAGACTTTTTCTTGGTTTGGATCCATTGCTAAAGAGCTAATGTGATTTTTTGGCGTATTATGAAACCCCTGTTTTTTTCATATTGCCAGTATCACTTTTCTGGTTCCTTCTCATTTGGGTAGACTATTTCTTCTAATTATTTGTGAATGTATTTGTAACTCAACTTTAATTTTTTTTTTTTTTTTACCTTGAGGATGTAACTTTGACGATTATAGTTTCGTATAACCTAATTTAACTCTGGATGCTTTTAGGGATGAAGACTCTGTGTGAGTTCCTTGCCTACAGCGAGTCTTTGTATGACGGCTTACTCAATGCTGATTGTAGTAGCAATGTGCTCAGTGTGTGAGCAGGTTCACATTCTCCTATGGGCCTGGAATGGCAGATGTGTCTTGAAGCTTGTGTTATTCCCAGTGTTGTGTACTTTTTATTTATTTATTTATTTTTCTCCAGTATTTTATTTATGGGGTTGAACAGATCTGGCTTTAGGTGAGTAGGGGAGGTATTCATGAGTAAAAATCAGCTATGGCTAAAGCAGTTCAATAAATGCAGAACGCAATAGTGTGCAGAATTCCCAGCCTTGACCAAGGCAGTTGAGGGAGCATTCAGTGCAATGTGCTGAAGTCTTTTCAGAAAGAAAGGTAGGGAACCACCTCAGCTCACCTGCCAGGCCAGGAGAAAAACCATCTGCCTCCCAGTCACATTCCTGACCCTGTGTTCCCATTATTCAGCTCAAAGAGGTACTTCATCTGTAGGAATGCTGATATTCTATGCATAGAGAAATTGTGATTCTACCCCTCATTCAAGCCTGAACCTGGAGGGCACTCCTTTTGTGGGGATTCAGTTACCCTGAAGTATTCCAGAAAGGCTGTCTACAGGTGTACCCGTGCTGATCTCCCATGGGAGAAGCCCCAGTTGTACTCTTAATGGTGGGTGATGGGGAGAAGAAGTCCCCTTCTCCAAGATCCTTCACTAGTACCAGGGCTGTCTCACTTCTGTGTTGGAAACACAGACTTTCTGCACTGAGCCCAGTACTGCACCTTTGTCTCTGTTGAAAGAAACTTCCCACAAGTGGAAAGTCCTGGGAATCAAGACCTGCTGTCTGGATTCTTCTGTCCCAAGAGGTTCTCCCTTGATGTGGTACACTCTCCCTTCCCCCAGGAGTGGAACACACTGAGGGTCAGATTACTGTGAATGTTGCTATTCTTCTGGGTCTAGCCACCCAGTACAGCTGCCACACTCCAGGCTGATGTTGGGGAATGTGTACAAAGGATGTGGTGATGTGACCTGTTCTCAAGTCTCCCAGCAGTGAGTATGAACACCAGCTCTGAAGGGGATGGCAACTGAGTGACACGGACTGTAAAATTCTTTGGTTATATATAGCCTTAATGTGTTGGCTTTTTCATATGCCAGGTATAGTAATAATGTACTGGTCATGTGGACAGACTCAGGACTTCCTGGTTAGCCATGGTGGTGCAGGCAAACTGTGGGTGGTACATGGTAGCTGAGAACAAACACACAACTTTTCTTCTTCCTGGGTGCAGTGTTATTCTGCCTACAGATGCTGTAATGGACTGTGTCAGTTGGCTTTCAGTCGGGAGTTTGCACTTGCAAAAGATCACCAGTTATGGTGGTAGCAGTGCGATTTGTGTTTGCCTTATGTTACCCTCAGGAGGTACTCTGGTGTCTTAGACAATGGATGAGACCATCGGGTTTCAAAGTTTCTGTCATTTTTGTTAAGCTACCAGGGTTGGTGGAGGGGCAAAGCTAAGTAAGGACTGAATCAGGCAAGTCCTGTGCTCTGGCCCTTCATATGCTGGTGCAAACAGCAGCCTAAATAATAGGGATTGGAGGGCAGTTCTCTGGCCACTGGATTAATAATGTTGCAGGAAGGAACACAGCTGCCTCTGCTGCATGGAAGAATCCACAGGGAAGCAGGTAGTAGCAGGTGGCAGTAAGCCCCGCCCAGCTCCCACACACTTGGTAAGGCAGGTCTTAACAGCACAGTGTTTCACTAGCAACAGCTAGCTAGGTTTCAGGCAGTCTGTGCTTAGAATTGAAAACTTCCCCAGGTCATAAACCTTCCTCAGGGAGACAGAAACCACAGCTTACAGACCATGCCCGTCCTTGTCTGCCCATGAAGCAAGAGCACCTAGCTCCTGTGTCCATGGCTACAGCCCACTTGCCAATCTCCCCTTGGTTCTAGACTATATCCTGAATCACATCTGGAAACTTTTCTTAACCTATGACTGCTGTCTGAATTAGCAGACAGCCTTTATCAAGATCCCCTGTGAAGTAGTATCAGGAATGACTTACCTCCGTCCCTTCTGGAGACGGGGAATGCACACCAAAAGCACGTCTCGATGCCAGTCCTTCTCATATACTCCCCCACTGATCAGTAAATCAGCTCCAGCACTCGGTATGGTTGAGGCTTTCCCCTGTGATCTGGATTGTCAGGTTCTATAGTGAGGGTATATATCTTGAAGGCATGTTATCCTCTTCTCACACTCTGAAGCCAGTTTTCTACCTGGTTCATGGTGTACACTGCAGACTGCTATTTCTTTCAAAGGATCCATGGTTTCTTTTAGTTTTCCTGTTAAGTTCCAGTGTTGAAAAAATCCCCGCATGAATCTCTGCACACGATTTTGTCTTTCCAAGTGGGAGAAGCATGAAAACAATGCCTCCAATCTGCCATCTTGGAAAAAAACAAAAACAAAAACTAAAATTTCTAAAATAAAGAATAATAAAGAGTGTATATTGTTACTGATTTTGTACAAATAATGAGAATTATAAGAAAATACCATGAACAATTTGATGCCAACAAATTAAATCATCTAGAACAAGTAGATAAACTAGTATACAAATATACACTATCAAAATTTACTCAAGAAGCAACAGAAAATCTGAATAGACTTATACAAGTAAATAAATTGAATTATTTAAAATAAGAAAAATAGAGCTTTCACAAAGAAAAGCCCAGGACCAAATGTCTTCATTGTTGAATTCTGTCAAACACTTACGCAATACCAATCCTTCACAAATCATTCACTGTAAGTGTCAGGTCCCAATTCACTCAATTAAGCCCGTGTTTCCCTGGTTGAAAAAACAAAGACTTTATAAGAAAATAAAACTGAAACTAACATCTCTTACGAATATAGACGTGAAACTTCTCAATTGAAAAATTTCATTAAGATTCCCATAAAATTGGGATTTATCCAAGCTATGAAAGTTTGGTTTAACATGATAACATCAATCAATGTATATACAATATTAATAGAATGAAGAACAAAGTAGCATGATAGTCTTAATAGGCAAACAAAAAAATCTGTTGATGAAATCCAACACCCTCTCCTGATAGAAACACTCAACAAACTAGTTACAGAAATAAATATCTTTACTACCATAAAAGGCAACTATGAAATATCCACAGCTAATATAATACATAATAGTGAAAGACTGCAGCGTTTTTTTGTAATATTAATAAATTATGAAGACAGATTTTCTTGTGATTTCTATTCAACATTATACTGGAGATTCTACCAAAACAGGTAAGTAAGGAAATGAATTACAAGACACTCAGATTAAGAAGAGAGAAGTATCTAAAAACATGACCTTGAATATAGAAAGTCTCGAAGAATAATGCCCCAACACATATACATGTACATACACACATAGTAAGTTTGCAAGACAAAAAAATCAATTTACAATGAACAATATAAAACTGTAATTTAAAATATCCCAATTACAATAGCACCAAAACAGTGGACTGAATAAAGAAAATGTGATACATATAAACCATAGAATACTACACACCAATAAAGAAGAATGAAATAATATCCTTTGCAGCAATATGAATCCAACAGGAGGCTGTTATACTAAGCAAATTAACGCAGGAACAGAAAACCAAATACCACATATTCTCATTTATAAGTGTGAGCTAAACACAGAGTACACACAGACACAAAGATGCGAACAACAAACAGTGGGACTATTTGAACAGAGAGGGTAGGAAGGTGAGGGTTGAAAAACTATCAGATACTATACTCACTAACTGACAAAGTGATCGTTCACACACCAAACCTCAGTGACACGCGATTTACCCATGTAACAAACCTGAACGTGTACCCTCAGAACCTAAAGTAATAGCTAAAAACAGAAGAACAAAATACCTAAGAATAAATTTAACGAGGTATTTGTAAGACTTGTACAATGAAAATCACAAAACATTTTTGAAAGAAATTAAATAAAACCAAATAAATTTAAATGTATCCTATCTTCCTCAAATAGGGTTATTATTGCCAGATGGCAATACTTTCCAAATCTGTTTAGAGATACAGCGTAACTCTTACCAAAATCTTAGCTTTCTTGTTGCAGCAGTTGAAAAGCTGATTCATACTGGAATGCAAGGGACTGAGAATAGTCAAAACAATCTTGCAAAATAACACATTTTGAGGCCTTAAACTTCCTGATGTAAAGATTTACAAAGCTACAATATTCAGGACAGTGTGGTACTGGCATAAAAAAAATATATATATATATATCAACGTAATAACACTGAATATCTAAAAATAAACTCATAAATTTTTGGTCATTTAAGACAAGAGTGTAAACTCAGGAAAAGATTGTATTTTAACAACTGATGTTGGATAACTGTATAACCACATGCACAATAATGAAGTTCAAAACGCTACCTTCAACTAAATATAAAAATTAACTCAAAATGTATCAAAGATCTAAATGAAAAACTAAAACAATAACACATTTAGAAGCAACTCTAAGTATACATTTTTGTTACCTTAGATTCAGCAATGGTAATTTAAATATGACAAATGATTTAAGTGGACATTTGTAGAAAGAAAATACATAAATGTTCAAAAATCACATGAAAAGACAGTCAGCATCACTAATCATCAGGGAAATGCAAATTAAAAATAGTAGTGATGTACTACTATTTTATACACACTAGGATGATTATAATAAAAGAAGATAGAAAATAGCAACTGCTGGCCAGGAGTTGGAGAAATCAGAACCGTAATTCATTGCTACTTGGAATATAAAAGAGTATACCATTTTGTAAAACAGTCTGGAAGTTCCTCACAATATTAAACATGGAGTTATAATATAATTCAGCACATCAGTTCCTAAGTATGTACCCAAGATAAATGAAGACATATGCCCACATAAAACTTGTGCATCAGTGTTCACAGCAACATTATTCATTATAGCCAAAGAGTAAAAGCAAACGAACGTATAACAGCTGAGGAATGGATAAGTAAAATGTGCTACATCTAAGCAATGGGATATTCAGCCAAAAAAATGAATGAAATACTTACCATGCTGTAATATGTATATGCCTTGAAAATATGCTTACTGGAAGTAGTGAGAAACCTAAGGTCCCATGTTATATGACTCGGTTAAAATTACATGTCAAAATTAGGCAATATATAGACATGAGGATCAGGGGAATAAGGAGTGACCACTAACCACTAAGAGATTTATTTTGAGGTTGATGAAATAGTCTGAAATTAGTGGTGACAGTTGCACAGTTGCATGAATATACTCAAAACAGCTGAAACTCTATATACTTTAAATTGTATACTTCATGCCTGGTGCTTACCTTTTTGTGTTGTAATGTTAAAAGGATATTTTCTCCATTGTATTTTCCAGTTTGTGCTTGTTGATATACAAATACACACACATATGTAGTTACACACACATACACACACACAAACTATATATATCTATATACATATATGTATCTCACATTCTACTTTTTCAAATATTGATTTATATACACTTTATCAGTATTGCCATCTGGCAATAATAACCCTATTTGAGGAAGATAGGATACATTTAAATTTATCTCCACCCAAATATCACCTCAAATTGAAATCCCCATAGTCCCCACATGTCAAAGGTGGAACCTGGTGGAGGTAATTGGATCATCGGGGTGGATTCCCCCATGCCGTTCTCATGAGAGTGAGTTCTCCTGAGATCTGATAGTTTTACAAGCATTTGGCATTTCCCTTGCTTGCACTCATTCCATCCTGCCACCCTATGAAGACAGTAATGGCTTCTTGTTTGCCTTCTGCTATGCTCTGAAGATTTTGAGGCCTCCCCAGCCATGCAGAACTGTGAGTCAATTAAACCTCTTTCCTGTATAAATTACCCAGTCTCAGGTATTTCTTCAAAGGAGTGTGAGAATGAACTAATACAGTAAATTGGTACCGGGTAGTGGAGTGCTGCTGTAAAGATACCAAAAAATGTGGAAGTGACTTTGGAACTGGGTAACAGGCAGAGTTTGGAACAGTTTGGAGAGCTCAGAAGAAGACAGGAAGATGTAGGAAAGTTTGGAACTTCCTAGAGACTTGTTGAATGATTTTAAGCAAAATGATGATAGTGATATGGATGATGAAGTCCAGGCTGAGGTGGTCTCAGATGGAGATGAGGATCTACTTGGGAACTGGAGCAAAGGTGACCCTTGCTATGTTTTGGCCAAGAGACTGGTGGCATTTTGCTCCTGTGCTAGAGATCTGTGGAACTTTGAACTTGAGAGAGATAATTTAGGGTATCTAGTGGAAGAAATTTTTAAGCAGCAAAGTATTTGACAGGTGACAGAACATAAAAGTTTGGCAAATTTGCAGCTTAATGATGTGATAGAAAAGAAAAACCCATTTTCTGGGAACGTCTCTAGTGCATGCCAGAGAACTTTGTGGCAGCCCCTCCCATCACAAAGCCAGAGGCCTAGGAGGAAAAAATGGTTTCATGGAACGAGTCCAGGGCTCTGCTGCTGTGTGCAGCCTCAGGTCTTGGTGCCCTGCAACCTACTCACTCCAGCTCCCACCATGGCTAAAAGGGGCCATGGCACAGCTCAGGCCATTTCTGTAGAGGATAAAAGTCCCAAACGTTGGAGGTTCCCATGTGGTGTTGAACATGCAGGTGCAAAGAAGTCAAGAATTGAGCCTCTGCCTAGATTTCAGAGGATGTATGGAAATGCCTGGATGTCCAGGTGAAATTTTGATGCAGGAGTGGAGCCCTCATGAAGAACCTCTGATAGAGCAGTGTAGAAGGGAAATGTGGGGTTGGAGTACCAACACAGAGTCCCCACTGGGACACTTCCTAGTGGAGCTGTGAGAAGAGGGCCATTGTTCTCCAGACCCCAGTATGGTAGATACACCAACAGCTTGCCCTGTGTGCCTGGAAAAGCCACAGGCCCTCAATGCCAGCCATGGAAGCAGGCAGGGCAGTGGGCTGTACCCTGCAAAGCCAGAGGGGAGGAGCTTCCCAAGGCTGTGAGAGGCCACCCTTTGCATTAGCAGGCCCCAGATGTGAGACATGGAGTCAAAGGAGATAATTGTAGAGGTTTAAGACTTAATGACTGCTCTGTTGGATTTTGGACTTTCATGGAACCTGTAACTCCTTGCTTCTGGCCAATTTCTTCCTGTTGGAATGGGGGCATTTACCCAATGCCTATACTCCCATCGTATCTAGGAAGTAACTAACTTGCTTTTGATTTTACAGGCTCATAGGCAGAAGGGGTTGCCTTGTCTCAGATAAGACTTTGGTCTATGGACTTTTGAGTTAATGCTGAAATGAATTAAGATTTTAGGGGACTGTTGGGAAGGCATGATTGGTTTTGAAATGTGAAAATACAGACATTAGATTTGGGAGGGACTCGGGGCAGAATGATATGCTTTGGCTCTATGTCAACACCCAAATATCACCTCAAATCGTAATCCTCATCATCTCCACATGTCAAGGGTGGGAACAGGTAGAGGTAGTTGGATCATGGGGGTGGTTTCTTCCATGCTGTTCTCATGAAAATGAGGGAATTCTCACGAGATCTAATGGTTTTGTAAGTGTCTGGCATTTCCCCTGTTTGCACACATTCTGTCCTGCCACCCTGTGAAGAAGGTGCCTGCTTCTCCTTTGCCTTCTACCATGATTATAATTTTCCCAAGGTCTCCTCAGGCATACGGAACTGGGAGTCAATTAAACCTCTTTCCTTTAAAAACTACCAAGTCTCTGGTATTTTTTCATAGCAGTGGGAGAATGGACTAATACATAGATATTGGGTTCTATGCTCATTGCCTTTCTGATGAAATAATCTGCACACCAAACCCCTGTGTCACACAATTTACCAGTGTAACAAACCTGCACAACTAGCCCCAAACCTAAAATTAATTTTGAAAAGGAAAAAAAAAAAAAAGAAGTCTTTGAAAGAGCTTAGAAAGGTGGAAATATATTACCCAATGTATGTTTTTAAAGATTGATTTTTATTTTATGATTAAATGCATTATGAAGTTGCATAAAGATAGCAGAGAAATGTGATAGAAATCTAGTACAGTCCAGTCCAGAGATATGGAGGAGGGGTTAGTGGAGATAAGGATATATATAATACTAGCCAAAATTCCTAGTACTTGTTGATAAATGTTTGAGCAAATAGAGAGATAGCCAAGCTATATAATTATATATAAGTATATTTCAACTTTGGAACTCAGAGAATATCATGACTTGAGGGAAAATTCCACAATCTGTAACATATAGATTTCAATTCAAATCTAGATTAATGGATAAGGTCACCTAAGTAAAGAGTACAGATACAAAATAAGATCTCAGGCACTCCTACACTTGGGTTCTATGTACAATAGAGAAAAGAGAGATAGGTTAAACATATACTGTGAGAAAAGCTAGAAAGGGAACACCATTGCAACAACAACCAGAAATATGTTCTGCTCATGGGAGAATAATAGGTTCCGGATTTGACCACCCCAAACACAGTTAACAACTACAAAAGTAGACAAAATATATGAGGCATTTGTTGTCAGCCACTGTCAATATGTATCTCTGAACTTATATCTTTGAAATTAAATAATTAACATAACCACATTGATTTCTAGAAATTATCAAGTGGTCTAACAAATATGAAATTATAGCTTCAAAAGAGCAGATAGGAAAAATGGAACATAAGAAAACAAAATCAAAAGCAAAAACACATGCAACTTGTGATTCTACCTCTATTATGTAAAAAGTTTGCTAATCATCACTCCTATCCCTACAGCAAGAAAAAGTGGAACAAACTAAAAATAAGTGAGTTTTATTTGCCTTGTCAAAGAACTGAGGCTGCAGGGCAGACCACCACTAGAAAATTTAGAGAAACAGGAAAATCCAGAGTTACAGCTGTGACCTGCTTACCTGCAGCAAAAGCCACTAGAGGCATAAATTAGTTGGAACATTCAAATGCTAATTTTGAAAAATTGTTGGGGCTGATTGTAAACTAGTGTGAAAATTAAAATAAATAAATAAATAAACCTTCGTGGGTTTCTACCTCAAGGAATATCAACAGATTCTCACAGTGAGGATTTGAGAAAGATTTTCCTCTTGTATCTGACAGGAGGATGGAAAGAATAATCCTTGTAAAACATGTCAAAAGACTTTTACAAGAAAGATCAACTCTAGAAAGAAGAAGACTTTACCAGAGCCTTATCCCCATTCCTTTTCTCCTAGGCTTCTGTTTCACCAAAGAAGGAAGGGCCATACCCCTGAAGAAACAACTGTGAGGGTCACAGTTCAGAGAAAAGTTTATTAAAATACTGAGATTTAACATAAGATAACAGAGAACTTTACATCCTCCACAGCTCACCACCACATCAACAGGCTCCAGTATAATAAAAAAGGATAAGGGAAAAATGAATTGCAAAATGCAATAATCTCTAAGGAGTACTCAGGAAAGCTGAAAGTCAAGAGAAGAGACAAAAACAGAGACACAAGAGGATTTTAAAGCTTTTGCCTCCTACAGATAGAACAAGCATTAAACATAGCCCAACTCCTAGCCATGTAATATAAATGTTTACACTATGAACTTACTTACTTTAATCCCTCTAATTAATACAACGTGTGAAAGGAAAATAAATCTCCGGACCCCCAAATCACTAAGCCAAAGGGTGTCAGGCAAACCTGTCTCCCATTTTATTCCTAAATAAGATAGTTACAAAGAGAAAAAAAAAGGCTACACATCTCCTTCACAATTTACCCACAAGGAAATTCCTTGTGGACCTCAAGATCTTTATCCTCAAACAGTTCTGTTGAATTTCACCCTGGCGATGTAAATTGATAGATTATCTTCACAGGTGCCAAAGAAAGGACTGCCAGAACTCAAAGTCATCCTTCTGCTCACCTGAGACAAATGCATATCTGATTGTTTCCGCTGCCCTATTGTTTATGTAAAATTGCATTTTCGCTGGAGTCAGACTAAGGCATAAGTGACTATTCCTCTACTCCATTTCACATGTAAATTATGTATTCAGTGAAAGGCTGATCAAAGACCCAAAATAATGCAACCTGTTGTTTCTTATCATCTACCTGTGACCCGGAAGCCCCTACTTCCAGAGTTGTCCCACCCTGCCAGACAGAAAGAATGTACATCTTACACATACTGATTGATGTCTCATGTCTCCCTAAAATGAATAAAACCAAACTGTGCCCTGACCACCGTGGGCACATGTTCTCAGGATCTGCTGAGGGCTGTGTGATGGGCCATTGGTCACTCATATTTGGCTCAGAATGAATACTTTAGATATTTTACAGAGTCGGACTCTATGTGACAAACATGTATAGCTTTCAACAAAAACATTACAAGACATACCAAAAGGCAAAAAAATGCAGTCTGAAGAGACAAATCAGGCATCATGATCAACTTAGATGTAACAAAGACTTGATAATTACCAGAAAAGGAATTTAAAATAACAATGGTTAATATGTTAGGGCTGTAATGGAATGGCAAAAACATGCAAGAATGTACAAATGATGAAAGGAGAGAGGGGAAATCTCTAAGAAATAATCAAAAGGAAATAATCATAAATAAAAATATCAAACAGCAATGTAAGAAAAATTTGTAAAGTAGGAAATTCCAAGAAACTTTTTCTCCACAGAAACACTAAAAAATTGAGCAAAAATTGTCAGAATCAACTTTGTTGGAATACTGAAAAATAGTAAAAAATAATTACAGCAACCAAGCAGACACTGAATTAAGTAAGGAGTGATGTGAAGAAAACAGTAAAGCTTTGTGGAATCTTAGGCCAGCTTTGCATAACCCTATCCCTAGTGTGGAAATAATCTTGAAGATGGCAATTAGTATTCTCAATAAAGGTACCTGACTCTAGAGAGAACAGAGTAGACCTCATTCACAAGTAATGGTGCTTGTCTGATATGATCCCTCTAGGGTTTCCTTGAAGAACTTCTACAAGGTTCTTGCTATTGTTTTGGCTAATTCGGAACTCTCTGATGGCAGAGAAGCAGCTAAGCAGAGTGTATTCAGAAAAATCAAACAAACAAAAAACAGGGAAAGGCAAATGAACAAGCCACTGCTGCCTGGTGCAAGGTATTAGAGTTAAGGCAAGCAATGAACACGCCTTGGGTGGAAAAGCTGGAGAGAGTGTTATTCTGGGGACAAAGGGCTTTGAAAAACTCCTGAATATAACAGGATATTTAGAAAGCCATAACACAACCATAGCCATAGGCATGGTCAGAAAAGTGCTGAGAAGAAACAAAACTTTCACTTACAGCTGATTTTGAGGCTAATCATCATAAATGGGAAGTGAAAGCTAAGGCATAATTATAAAAGGCCTGTCTATGTATTGAAGGAGTGCTTCAATAGACATTCAAAAGGCAAAGATTGGGAGAGTGATTAAATTTACTATTTTAAATAAAATTTACCTCAAATGTTTAAAGAAATCTTTACCTGACCACTAAGTAACCACAAGCCAGAGGAACTTCAGAGACCATATATGACCAAAAAAAAATACAGTTTTCAAAAACAGTTTAGAAAAGTCACTAAACAAAAAAGTCAGTATGGACCCAGCAAGCAACAACAACAACAAAGTCTTGAGGAGGATGAAATATCTGCTATCCCTGGGTATTACATTATATTATTTAAAATTTTCAGTTTTTAACAAAAATTTGTGAAACATGAGAGAATGAGGAAAAAATGCGAGAATGTATGGCCCACTCGAAAAATAAATTAATAGAAATTGTTCATAACAAATCACACACATTGGACTTAGGAAAAAAAAAAACCTTTAAATTAACTGTCTTAAATATATTCAGAGATCTAAGAAAGTCACAGATGAGAATGCAAATAAAATAGCAGAATAATGTCTCAATAAATAGAGAATATCAATAAAGACAAAAGTTACAGAAAGGAACTGACAGGAATTCTGAAACTGAAAAGTACAATAGGTGAAAATAAAAATTTACTAAAAGATTTCAAAAGTACATTTGAGAGAGCAAAAAAGAAGAATTAACCAACTTAAAGAAGAGTTAATTGAAAGTATCTGAGGAGGGGAGAAAAGCATAAAAAACATTAACAGAAGATAGGAGATACAAGGTAGGTCACAAAGGCTACTTCAAAAAACAGTGGCGAAAAACTTCTCTTATTTTATAAAATACATAAATCTAAACATCTAATAAGTTCAATAAACTCCAAATAAGATAAATATATGGAAATCCACAACAATATACATCATAATCAAGTTACTGACTATGCAAACAGCCAGAGAAAAGCACCTTGTTATGCCTAAGGGATCCTCAATAACACTAACAACCAATTTCTCAGAAGATACCATGAAAGTCAGAATGTAATGGGAAAATACTATAATTCTAGAAATTTAGAATAAAAAAAATCTAAAAAAATTTAAAAAATATTGACAACAAGTTCTATATTTGGCAAGATTATTCTAAAAAAAAAAAAAAGGGAGAAATTAAGACATTCCCAGATAAACAAAAACTTCTTTTGTGTCCAAAGATACAAATAAGTTAAAGTGAAAGAATGCAAAAAGAAATTTAAGTAAATAATTTTACAAGAGACAAATAAGGATATTATAGGTTGAAAAAACTGTAAGTTTATTAAAAAGATATAAAAATTATAAACATATCTACACTTAAAAATAGAGCCCCCAAGTACATGAAGAAAAAATTGCCATAAGTCAAGAGAAAAATAGAAAGTTCTACAATAATAGATGGAGACTTCAACATGATATTTTCAATAATAAATAAACTTATCAAATAGAAGACCAATAGAGGCAGTGGAAGATATACATAACACTATAAACCACATAGACTTAACTCATTATAGGATACTATATCCCAGAATAGTAGAGTACACATTCTTCTGAAGTTTGCATGGGAAATTATTCAGGATAAACCACATGTTAAGACATCAAAGTACATTTTAAAAGTTTCAAATTGTAAAAAGTATCTTTCTCAAACACAATAATATGAAACAAAAAATAACAGATTGAAAACTTAAAAATTCACAAATAAGTGCAAATTAACAACACACTAGTAAACAGTCAATGGGTCAAATAAAAATATCACAAGGAAATTAAGAAAGTTCTTTAGACAACTGAAAATAAAAATACAACATATGAAAACATGTGAAATTCAGTGAAAGAAGTGCACAGATATATTTATAGCTGTAAATGACATATTAATAAGAAATATCTGAAATCAGTAAACTGACAGTACACTTTTAAAAAGTAGATAAAGAGGATAAAAGTACATCTAAAGCTAGAAGGAAAGAAATAAAGATAAAGATTGGAGTGAGGTAAAAGAAACAGACAAAGAAAAATATTAGAGAAAATGAACAAAGACAAAGTTGAATAAGAAGCTCAACAAACTTGACAAAACAGCAAGAGGGACTATAAGAAAATGTATATAACACTCAAATCATTAAAATCAGAAATGAACTAAGGACATTAATTATGGCCTAACAGGAATAAAAAGAATAGTAAGGGAATATTATGACCAATTGTATGACCAACAATTAGATAATCTAGATTTAGTAGAAAAATTCCTACAAATACCCAAATTGCCAAAAATGTCTCAAGAATAAATATAAAATAGAGACAGATCTATAATAAGTAATGGGATTAATTTAGTAATCATAAGCCATCTAGCCTTAATAAAATTGATAAGCCTCTTGCAAGGCTAATGATAAAAGAAAAACTTTAGCCAAGTTACATTTGAAGGAGTTTGAGTAATGAACGATTTGTGAATTGGGTAGCCTTTTGACACAGAGTAGGCTCAGAGACTCCAGCACAGCCACGTGGTGGGAGACAATTTATGGACAGAAAAAGGAAAATAATGTACAGAAAACTGAAGTGAGATACAGAAACAACTGGATTGGTTACAGCTCAGCATTTGCCCTATTTGAATGCTGTCTGAACAGTTGGCTACATTTGGCCAAAATTCAGTAATTGGCACAGTTGTGGGCTACACTCTGTTTACACTTCCACTTGTAGTTCACAAGGTACAGAAAAACCTTTAGGCTGAACTTAAAATATGTAAGGAGGCAGCTTTAGTCTAAACTCAATTTAACACTAAGAAAAAAAGAGAGGGCACAAATTACGAGTATTGGTCATAGAAGAGGGATCATTACTACAGGTTTAATGGACATTAAAAGGTTAATCATAACATATATTGAACAACTCTAGGCCAACACATTTCATACCCTGGATTCAATGGACCAAATTCTTGAAAGACATGATTTGGCAAAATTTAAACAAGAGCAAAATAGACAATATGAACAGGCATTATCTTTTAAATAAATTTAATTAAAAATGTAAAATCTTTTTAAAAAGAAACAGGCCTAGATGGGTTTACTGCAGAATTCTACCAAACATATGAGGAAGAAATTACAATTCTCCACAATATCTTCTAGAATATAGAAGCAGAAGGAATACTTACTCATTATATCAGGCTGTAGTGAACTCATTATTTTGTTTGCCTCAGCTTCCACTCTCATTACAAGTTTAACTTTCTCATATGAGAAACAGGGCTCAGTCACCTTTGACACAGTATCCAATTCCATACCACACTCACATGATGGTGGCCAGAGAAAACACTGTAAATGCATCTCTTTCACCTGACAGATTAGGCTTGCCACTGTGCCTCTGACTGCTTACTTTAAATGGACTGTCCAGTTATTTGTCCATGAACTTAAACTGACACATAGTCTATTTCCTTAAATATATACTGCCAGTTACCATGACTCTTCATTTCTGCCTCTTGACTTGGTAACAGAAGACTGCCCTTCTGACTCATTATGCCTTCACTGCCCAGGATTTGTGAGTAAAAATATTCGAATTTAATTTCTATTATGGTGGTATTTTAAATTTGTGCTTTCCATCAGAAGAACCAGGGACTACACAAAGATGGCTTTTCCCTAGAACACTAGGAGAGGAGGAGGACCCAATATAAGGCTTCCAGTGCCAGACTTTGAATACCACCCACATAAGATGGTGAACATAATTTATAAATATGTATGTGCTTACCGCTCTACCAACTGGTCACTGCTCCATTCCTTTCCCTCTCCTCAGGCCTCCATATTCCCTAAGATGGGTTAATATTGAAATTATGCTAATTAATAAGCCTATAATAGCATCTGTGTGTTCAAGTTAAAGAAAGAATCACACTTCTCTCACTTTAAATCAAAAGCTCGAAATCATTAAGCTTACTGAGGAAGACATAGCAAAAGCTAAGACAGGCTGAAAACTAAGTCCCTTGTACCAAACAGTTAACCAAGTTGGGAATGCAAAGAAAAGTCCTTGAAGGAAATTAAAATTGCTGCTCCAGTGAGCATACAAATTGTAAGAAAATAAAATTGTCTTATTTGCTGATATGGAGAAAATTTTAGTTGTCTGGATAGGAGACCCACTGGCCACAACACTCCTTAAACCAAAACCTAATTCAGAATGAGGTTCTAACTCTCTACAATTTTGTGAAGGCTGAAAGAGGTGAGACAGCTGCAGAAAACAAGTTTGAAGTTAGCAAAGGTGGGTTCACAAAATTTAAGGAAAGAAGCTATCTCCATAACATAAAAGGGCAAGATGAAGCAGCAAGGGCTGATATAGAAGCTACAGCAAATTATTCATAAGATTTAGCTAAAATAACTGTTGAAGGTGGCTACACTAAAAAAATGGATTTTCAATGTAGATAAAACACCCTGATATTGGAAGAAGATGCCATCTAGCACTTTCATAGCTAGAGAAGAGGTCAATGCCTCGCCTCAAAGCTACAAAGAGCAGGTTAACTCTCTTGTTAGAAGCTAACGTAGCTGATGACTTTCAGTTAAATCCAATGCTCATTTATCATTCCAAAAGTACTAGGGGCCTTAAGAATTATTTTAAATCTATTCTGCCCGTGCTCTATAAATGAAACAACAAAGCCTGGATGACAGCACTCTGTTTACAGCACAATTTACTATTTTAAGCTCACTGTTCAGACCTACTGCCAAGAAAATAAGATTTCTTTCAAAATATCGCTGCTCCTTGACAAGGCACCTAGTCACCCAAGAGTTCTGATGGAGATGTACAAGGGAACTAATGTTATTTTCATATCCACTAACACAACATCCATTCTGCAGCCAATGGATCAAAGAGTCACTTTGACTTACAAGTCTTATAGTTTAAGATATATATTCCATAAGGATATAATTCTCATAGATATTGATTCTTCTAATGGATCTGGGCAAAGGAAATTGAAAATCTTCAGGAGTGGATTCAACATTCTAGGTGCCACTGAGAACATTTATTATTCATTGGAGGAGGTTAAAGTATCAACATTAACAGGAGTTTGGAAGAAATTGATTGCAACCCTCATGGATGACTTTTATTAGGAGTTAAACACTTCAGAGAAGAGAGTAACTGCAGATGTGGTAAAAATAGCATGACACCTGAAATTAGAAGTGAAGAGGGAATACATGACTGACTTGCTGCACTCTTATGTTAAAACTATAATGGGTAAAGAGTTGTTTCTTATGAATAAGCAAAGAAAGTTCTTTCTGAAGAAACAACCCTTTAAAGCTTTTAAAGTAAAAAGCTTTTAAAAATAGTTAAAGCTGTTAAAGGTTTAACATGAGATTGT
This sequence comes from Theropithecus gelada, assembly GCF_003255815.1. Classification (NCBI taxonomy): domain Eukaryota; kingdom Metazoa; phylum Chordata; class Mammalia; order Primates; family Cercopithecidae; genus Theropithecus; species Theropithecus gelada. Next base: position 125,642,653 of record NC_037689.1, read on the forward strand.
ATCAAGTCAGTTGTGTATTTAGGCCCTACTTCTAATTTCAATTGTCTTACTATTTCCTTCCTTCCTTCCTTCCTTCCTTCCTTCCTTCCTTCCTTCCTTCCTTCCTTCCTTCCTTCCTTCCTTCC
>NC_037689.1:125642782-125710796 GCF_003255815.1 Theropithecus gelada
TTCCTTCCTTCCTTCCTTCCTTCCTTCCTTCCTTCCTTCCTTCCTTCCTTCCATCCTCCCTCCCTCCCTCCCTCCCTTCCTTCCTTTTTTTTTTTTTCCCTGAGACAGAGTTTCGCTCTTGTTGCCTAGGCGGGAGTGCAATGGGGCAATCTCCGCTCACTGCAACCTCCGCTTCCCAGGTTCAAGTGATTCTCCTGCCTCAGCCTCCTGAGTAGCTGGGATTACAGGTATGCGCCACCACGCTGGCTAATTTTGTAATTTAGTAGAGACGGGGTTTCTTCATGTTGGTCTGGCTGGCCTTGAACTCCCAACCTCAGGTGATCTGCCTGCCTCGGCCTCCCAAAGTGCTGGGATAACAGGCGTGAGCCACCGCGCCCGGCCTTGTCTTGTTATTTTTACCACATCTGCAGTTACTTACACATAAGTTTATTGCAGCACTATTTACAATAGCAAATACATGGAACCAACCCAAATGCCCATCAATGATAGGCTAGATAAAGAAAATGTGTTACATATACACCATGGAATACTATGCAGCCATAAAAAAAGAATGAGACCATGTTCTTTGCAGGGACATGGATGAAGCTGGAAGCCATCATCCTCAGCAAACTAACACAGGAACAGAAAACCAAACACCACATGTTCTCACTCATAAGTGGGAGATGAACAATTAGAACACATGGACACAGGGATGGGAACATCATACACTGGGACCTGTCAGGGAATGGGGGGCAAGGGGAGGGAGAGCACTGTGACAAATAGCTAATGCATGTGGGGCTTAAAACCTAGATGATGGGTTGATAAGTGCAGCAAACCACCTGACACACCTATACCTATGTAACAAGCCTGCACGTTCTTCACTTGTATCCCAGAACTTAAAGTAAAATAAAATAAACTAAAAACTAAAAAAAAAAAAAGATTGACCAAGAATATCATATTTTATTGACTAAGATGCCAGGGATTGTTAAATACCCCATTATTTAAAAAAAAAAAAAAAAAAAGAAAGTGGTTTCTCCTGGTTAAAATTGTTGAAATGATAACAAATAATTTAGAATATTACATAAATTTAATTGACAAAGCAATGGCAGGATTTGAGAGAATTGACTACAGTTTTAAAAGAAGTTCTGCTGTGGGTAAAATGCTTTCAAACCACATTACACGCTACAGAGAAATCTTTAATAAAAGAAAGAGTCAATTGATGCAGAAAACTTGACTGTTGTCTTATTTTAATAAATTGCTTCAGCCATTCCAAAGCCACCACTACCCTGATCAGTATTGAGGCCAAGCCCTCCACCAGGAAAAAGATTATGACTTCCTGAAGGTTCCGATGATTATTAGCAATTTTACTAATTTTACTACGATTTTACTAATAAAATATTTTAAATTAAGTTATGCTTACAATGCTATTACACACTTAATAGACTGTAGTGTAATCATAACTTTTATATACACTAAGAAATCAAAGTATTGATGTGACTCCCTCTATTGTGATGGTCTTGAACTGAACCCACAAGATTTTCAAGGTATACCTGTATTTTACTAAGTGATTTGAAATGTTATGTCCACAAAAAAGCTGCAAGCTGAACAGGAATGTTTACCGCTACTTTATTCAGCTTGTAGCTTTTTGGAAGAAACCAAAATGCCATTCAATGAACGAAGAAATAAACAACAGTGGTATATCTATGTATGTATAATATTATTCCATGATGAAAATCAATATTGTTACATTGAAACACGTGGATGAATCAAGTGCCTATTTTGGTTAAAGAAGTCAATGTGTATGGGTTGCGTACTGTATAGTTTTATTTAGAGGACATTCTGGAACAGGAAACCATAGAAAATGTAAAAAGATCAGTGATTTCCAAGGCATCAGGGGAAAATGGGAGGGTTGACTCAGTGAAGCACACATAAATTTTTAGGGTGGAGAAACATCCTACAGTGTGCTACTGTAGTGGTGAATACATGACATTATGTATTTGTGAAAACATATAAGACTTTATAGCACAATTAATGACTTTCAAACGGATGTAAATTTTTGGAGAAAAACAGTATCCTAGGAGATTGGGGGAATTTCCAAATTGGTTACAGAATGTTACTAAACAACCTCACTGTGTTATAAATGTATAAAACACTGTCATCTTAGAGGGTGGAGGTAAATATTGCTGACCTAGACAACTTTGGAAATGAGTTTGTAAGACTAAATGCAAAAGACACTGTACATAAGCTCTGTAATCTAGTCAATAAGGTTGTTTCCTTCAGAAGTACAGGTAAACAATTCTGATACCACTTTATATATATGCCAATGTTGAACAATTAAATGAATGGATACTAGATAGCAGGCACCAGGTTTCTCACTGTTGAAGTGAGAGGTTACCAATAAGTAAAGGCAAGAGGCTAGTATGATCTATGTGGTATTAATTGGAGTTTAAGACATCAGTATAAACTACTATTTAGCTTGATGTAGATACAAATGATGTTATATAGAAAAACATACATGTGCATAGTTAGCATATAAACATATATTTTCTTGATCTATCAGCTGAGAGGGCCTAGAAGTAATGACATCTCAGTAGCAAAGTGGAAACGTAGATCTTAGATCTTGGTTTCTAATATCATCCTCCAGTTAAAAGAAAGAACTCATATGTGGGAGCTAAACTATGAGGACGCAATAGTATAAGAATGATACATTGGACTTATGGACGTGGGGGAAAGGCTGGGGGTGGTGAGGGATAAAAGACCACACATTGTGTACAGTCACACTGCTCAGTTAATGAGTGCACCAAAACCTCAGAAATCACTACTAAAGAACTTATTCATGTAACCAAATGCCACCTGTTCCCCCAAAACCTATTGAAATAAAAAAATAAAAAATTTAATTAGAAAAAAGAAAAGAATAAATTGATGGTAAAAGGTGGCAATGTGTGATTCGGAAAAAAATAAATACATGTTTTAATTTTGATTTATGAAGCTTTGAATGATAATTTATGTTTCTCTGAACTCATTAAAAATAATTACAATGTATAAAATTTTTTATTTTAAAATTAAAATCAGATAATTATTTGAATAAAAAAATAATAAATAAAGGACTCAGAGCACATTTGAAAAATGTCTGATTTTAGGACTGCGGAAGAAAATATAAAAAATTATCTTATAGTGCCAAAACATAAAAACAGTACTAAAAATGCAATTCAAAATGTAGGGGGTATGTCAAATGAGGTGACTGATAGAATGAGCTAGTTGCCAAAATTGGTAACATTGTCCCTTCTTGATAATACCCCTCAACAACTAGGTATCAAAGGATCATACTTCAAAATAATAAGATTCATCTACGACAAACCGACAGCCAACATAATACTGAATGGGAAAAAATTGAAAACATTCATTTTAAGACATGGAACAAGACAAGATTGCTCATACCCATCACCACTATTCAACATCGTACTGGAAATCTTACCTACAGTTAGAGTCCTAGCCAGAGTCAAGAGAAAGAAATAAATGGCATCTGTATAACAAAAGAAGAAGTCAATCTATCTCTTTTTACTGGTGATATGATTATATACCTAGAAAACCTTAAAGACTCCACCCAAAGGCTCTTGGAATTGACACACGAGTTTAGTTTGGGTTCAGGATGCAAAATTAATATAACATTTCTATACACAAAAGTCAGTGGCATTTCTATACACCAATAAAGTTCAAGCTGAGAGCCAAATCAAGAATGCAATCCCCTTTATAACAGACACACACAAATAAAATAACTACGAATACATCAAGCCGAGAAGGTAAAAGATCTCTACAAGGATTACTATAAAACACTGTTGAAAGAAATCATAAGTGACACAAACAAGTGAAAAAATATTTCATGCACATGGATTTGAAGAATCAATACTCTTAATATGGCCATACTCCCTAAAGCAATCTACAGGTTTAATACAATTCCAATCAAACTACCAACGTCATTTTTTACAGAGTTAGAAAAAAACTATTCTAAAATGAATGTGGAACCAAAAAAAAAAGTCCAACTAGCCAAAGCAATTTTAAGCAGAAAGATTAAATCCAGAGGCATCCATTACAGTATTTCAGACTATACTATATGGATGGTGAACTAAAAATATCTGAGACAGGTCTCAATCAATTTAGAGAGCTTGTTTTACCAAAGTTATAGATGTGTCTGTGACACAGCCTTGGAAGGTCCTGATGACCTGTGTCCAAGTTGGCCGGGGTATAGCTTGTTCTTATACACTTTAGGGAGACATAAGGGGTCAATCAATATGTGTAAGATCTACATTGGTTAGGTCCAGAAAGGTGAGACAGCTCAAAGCAGGGGCTTTCAGGTTGTGAGTAGACAAGAGGTAAAAGGTTGTAATGTTTTCGGTCTTTGATCAGCTTTTAGCAGAATACATAATTTACATGTGAGAGGGGGGTAAAGGAATAGTTACTTATGCCTTAGCTTGGCTCAGTGAATCTGCATTTTTACATAAATAATAAGGGAAAGAAAGCAACACATACACATTTTTCTCAGGTGACTTTGAGTTCTGTCCTTTGTTCAGCACCAATGATGATAAGCTATCAATTTACATTGCCAGGGTATAAAACAACAGAACTGTTTTAGGGCAAAGATATTGAGGTTCATGAAGAAATTTCCTTATGGGCAAATTGTGAGGGAGGTATGTACATTTTTATACTTGTAGCTATCTTATTTAGAAATAAAATGAGAGACAGGTTTGCCTGACTCCGTTCCCAGCTCAGCTTTTCCCTTTGGCTTAGTGATTTGGGGGTCATGAGATTTATTTTCCTTTCACAGGCTACAGTAACCAAAATACCATTGTACTGATATAAAAACACATAGACCAAAGAAACAGAATAGGCAATACAGAAATAAAGCCACTCACCTACAAGTAACTGACCTATGAAAAAGTTGGCAAAAATAAACAGTGGAGAAAAGGCTCTCTATTCAATAAATGATGCTGGAAAAACTGGCTAGCCATATAGAAAAAACTACCCTCCCTTTCATCATATACAAAAATTAACTGAAGTTGGATTAAAGATGTTAATATAAGACCTCAAACTACAAAATCCTAGAACAAAATCTAAAAAACATTATTCTGGACGTTGGGCTTGGGAAATAATTTATGACTAAGTCCTCAAAAGCAAATGTAACAAAACAGAAAACTGAACGTGGGACCTAACTAAAGATCTTCTGCAAGGTAAAATAAACTATCAATAGAGTAGACAGACGACATACAGAATGGGAGAAAATGTTCACAAATCATGCATCTGACAAAGGTCTAATATCCAGGATTTATAAGGAATATAAAAAAGTTAAGAAGAAGAAAACAAATAATCCCATTTCAAAGTAAGCAAAAACATAAACAGGCACTTCTTAAATGAAGACATACAAGCAACCAACACATGTATGAAGAAAAAATTCAACATCATGATCATCAGTGAAATACAAATGAAAATCACAATGAGATAGCCTCTCACACCAATCAGAATGGCTATTATTAAAAAGTCAAAAAACAGTAGATGGTGACAAGGCTGTGGAGAAAAGAATGCTTAGGCAGTTTGTAGGAATTTAAATTAGTTCAGCTACTGTAGAATGTGTAAAGCAAAAAGTATCTGAGACAGATCCCTATACATTATGAAGTTTATTTCCCCAGAATTTAGGAAATGCCCAAGAAAAAGGAACACAGTAATCACAGAAACAGTCTGTGTTCTGTGCCTTTCTTCACAGATGATTTTGAGGTCTTCAGTATTTAAAAGGAAAAAGGAGAATTGAGGAAGAAAAGGGAGGGTACAGTCACATTACTCAATCCACATGGTGCAAGAGAAAAGGAGCAGAGAATGGAATAGTCAAGTATGTATTAGTCTCAAGCTCAGTAAACCTGCACCTTACATAAGATAAGGTGAATATAGAGTAGCTACCTGTGAAGCTACCTGGCCTTTTATCTGTAGCTATTTGCTTAGGAACAAAAGGAAAGGCAGTTTCTTGCATGACTCAGCTTTCAACTCAATTTTTCCTTTGGGCATAGTATATGGGGGTCCTAAGACTGTATTTTCCTTTCACATTTTTCCCTCCTCTCTTTATTAAATCTTTTGGAGAAAGCACTGAGAATAAAGTGAGTTTCTAGGCTAGGATGCTTTATTCCTAGACGGATAGATTCCATGTTTTAAGGAAAGCTTATTTTTAGCAGGTTATGGAGTCTCACATCTCATGAAGACAAATTAGGATGGAAAGAAAGACAGAAAACAGCAATGAAGGAGAAGTAACCAGAAAGGGAAAACAAGCCTGGAAAACTGACACCAGCCATATGTGGTTTATGTATATAAATAAGTTGCTCTTATTTTCTTCTGAGTTTTAACTTGTCTAGCTTCTATTTACAGGGCTTCAAGACAAGCACAACTTTGATGTTTAGTGAGTTTAAATCAGCAAGAAAAATGGAAAGAAAAACGAAAAAGTAGAAAACATTACTCTGGAGACTTGTAGCTGGAAAAATTTTAGAATTCAGTTCAAATTGCAGAAAAATAATAAACATTGAAAAATATTGGATAAAACTAGGGTCTAATAACTGGTATACTGTAGTTTTTTAGAAACATACTTTTCTCTATTAAATTCCCCAATTTGTAAAAGGCAAACTCGTAGAAGGATCAATTTATTTTTAAAATAAGGTTTAGTCTCATATTTGTCATGGTTATTTGCATGAAATGCAGCAATAATAATAATATGCCATGTAAGCTCTTTTTTTAAAAAAAAAAAACGAGTTTGCTGGAATCTTTTTAATAAGGGATCTAAGATTAAACCTTTTTTAAAGCCTTAAGATCAGTCAAGGATTTATCTGTGCCTGCAAATACCTTTATGAATTGGGTGAATTTCTCTCTTTTTGAGGTCCAAGAACATTTCAAGTTTCTGGGCCTGTCAGAAAGTAACATTCTTTACTTTCCACAGGTCAGGACCCTGTAAAGGACAAGGAATGAGGCGTTTTTCCAAGGGGCTTTTATTGTCTCTGTAAGTCAGCCTCATTTTCTCAAGGCCATCTGAAAATATGCCATTCCACTCCAAGCTTTGGTAAAATAACTTGTGTCTCCAACATGTCCTGTTATACAAGAAATCAGAGTTTTATTTAACTTACGTAAGTAACTATATTGTCATAAATTAAGAATTCTCACAAAAAACTCCCAAATTTTGAAGCTGACAAATTATGTTTTACATTTTGGTCATAAGAGCATATTTTACTCAATTGTTAAAAGCTGTAAGTAGCTTAAAAGAAGAAAAAATTATCTTGGCTCTGAAAAACAAAACAAAAAGTATCAGCAAATGTTTTAAACAAAAAGTCATAAAAATTTTTTTTTCACTCTTCTATTTATTCAATTCATGCAGTTTACTACTATTGTGCTCAGTATTGGATTAGCAATCCTGATGAATACATTAGTTATCCATGAGAGTCCTGGAAGGTTTTTCTCTATTCCAATGACACAAACTCTAAATTTATCAGGAACCTATATTTATGAGTGCTCCTCAGAGTACTATAGCTTATTATTAACTTCCCTATAAAAGTATCAAAGTAAAATAATTGTGGATGACAAAAGTCTTAGAACAGCCATAGTTAAAGACAAAATTCGTGAGAAAATTTGGTTATTTCTGAGGCATACAACAATTTAACATAATAATCATAATTACTATAATACTTCATAGTATACATTAAGAAATATCAGAATCACAGGAATCTCATACAGGTTTGCAACAAAAATTAATAACACACATATAAATACAATTCAAAAAGGGTTGAACATTGTTTTATATTTGACAATGATTTCTGTATTATCTTATTATACAAAACAATAGAATATTATTATACTACAAAATAAAATAATGAAGAAACATTGAATTTAGAATTTGATTTTGTAAAGTTTATCAAATGTCAAAGGTTTAAAACACTTCATGTCAAAAAATAGAGTCACAGGTCATTGTAAAATAAATCATTCCTTTAGCTAAGGTGATAACTCTATGATTTCCAAACAAGAGCAAAAACCTTTACTCTTCGAAAGAGGAGACTTACCTTCCCAAACAATGTCATAATAAAGACAGTGTGAGGCTAATTAAATCTGTCTCTCAAATCTTGCAAATAAATCAATTAAATTTTAATCATCTTGACCATAAGATATAATTTTCATAAACCTTTTTATAATCTTTTACAATTGTTTATGAAATGGTGGTTTAATGTTCGAAGAAAACCTTGTTAACCTGGCACAGGGGTCCAGACACCGGTTTGCATTAGTGTGCATTTTATGTTAGTGTTTAATTTATAGAAAAACTCTGAAATAATTTTATCTCTCAAACTTGGCCCTTACAATCTCATGCACCCAACTCTTTTGTAATAGTACATGGGCCTAAACATGTTGAATAGTTGTATGTTCATGTGTCTCATGAATGCAGTTTATTTTGATTGTCATTTTCTCTGGGGTTTGAAGATGAGGCTTTAATTCCTGTCAATATTTAAGATTTAGCAAGAGTTGATGTCTTTTTTAGACCCAGGTGTCAAAGCCCTGTAACTTGACAGCACAAGGACGTTGAAAGAAATACACAATGGTACACGGATGTAATAATCTTATTTTTTAAAAAAATTTAATCTCAGTTTTGCTAAGTGAATCAAAAACTTAATAATGATGACATAAAAAATTATTCTGATAATTAGGCTATTTACCAAAAGGAAAAAAAAAAAAAACACCTATGGCAATGTGATGACTTTTCCCTATGGGGAGTCCTTTTAGATTAGCTGCAAGTCAAAACTAATGAAAATGGTACTTGAATTAATTAGACATTGGAGGAGTGAATCTTGGGTAATAAGTGAATATTTTTGGTTTCATAGAACAATTTAGACATATTAAGAAAAGATGAGTACAGAATGTTATATTGGAAGAAAACGTTTTCTTTATACTTTTAGAATAAAACATTTTTAACATCAGGCTACAACAGCAGTTAGAACCTAAGGAAAAAATTATGGGAGCTGATGAAAACGTTGAAGGAGAAAGTTATTATCTCAGGTCTTCTCAAAAAGGAGAAAAAACCTGAAAAGAGTAAGAACCAATAAAAGTTGAATGTTTGGATTAAAATTAAAATATTTTATAATTTTTTGAGTAAATTAATACCTTGTAAAAATTTTGTTTAACCAATTTTTAGTGTATTACTGTATTTTTATTATCAAAACTCAGTCTCTAGAAAAATTATTATAAATGATATTCTTTTAATTATAGCCAACTTAATCACAAAGATGTTTTTAATTCCTCTTTATTCAAACATTATTAGTACTTAAACAAGTAATTGACAATAAACTTGGACTTTGTGTTTTATCTTAAATATAATCTTTCTTAAATAGCTACTTATTTCATTTTAGGACAGAAATTTACTGTACAAGATTTGTTCTCATATAAAATTACTTTTCTTTAATAAGAACATACGTTTTAGAAATTTTTTTCTCTAATATATATATTTTTTAATTAGAAATGACCCAGATATTTAATAAATGTCTATTATTTAATTTAATATAGCCTTAGATTCTAAATTATTTGAAAAGCTTATTTTCAAGCATTTATTCATTTATTCATTTACATTTACTTGATTTATTATTTAGTAATAATTGACCTAGTTTTTTAAATGAAAATTGCAATAGCCATTGTTTGGAGTTGTTTCTCTGTTAATCATATTAGAGCTTGTGAATTTCTGGTGTTTACCTAAGTAAGAAACTTAAGGTTGCATAAATGGGTCTTTTACTAATAGCTCAGGATTTAGCTGTTTTTATTAAACCAACAATATTAAAATATCTTATTTATCAAAAAAATACACAAATATAATTCTGTTTTGGGAGGCATTTATAGCTTTATAACCCTCATGCCAAATTTTTACAACTTATCATATTTAGTAGAGATAAAATAAAAAACTGTTTGACCAATATATCTAAACAATGATGTATGCTGACCATTCTGAAGACATTTGTAATTTTATTTTACCAAAAATTCTAAATTCAGCTTATTAACTAAAAATTTACTTAAGTCACATGAACTTGAAAAAGTATTTAGGATTAAAGTTTCTACTTTTTGATAAAATTTTTTTACTAGTTAAGCCAACTAATTAGAACATACATATATATATCTATATTGAGCAGTGAAACATTATATACAGAACACATAAATACATACACAGACACGTAGACAGGAGCAGATCTTATACATTTATAAGACTGTTTTTTTCCTTATTTTAGACTTCCAATTTTTTGATAACTTATTACACTATCCAAGGCAATTGTCAGCTAGATAACCCTAAATCTGCATACTAATGAAACAGCTCTAAGGTGAAACTCAGATAGCAAAAATTTACATATCAAAATATAGAAAGAGAAAGTCTGGTTGTGTTAGAAGATTAAAAATGTATGCCAAGTCAAACATAAAATTATAAAAATCTACCAAAATATTTTATAATGGGACCAATTTTATTTAAATAGGTAGTTCTAAATTTAGTCTTTACGTTTTAACTGGACCACTGAGCTCTCAGAGGAGTCCACACTGACTGCTGGGTCTCCAAAAAGAGAGAGATATCATGGGACTATGCCATGTCATGCCTTTACAGTGTACTTTGCTATAAAAATATTTCTTTACATGTCTGAACTCCACTCTTTCTTATCTTAAACATACAAAGAGTAGCCCCTGTAGCAATAACTATTTACTGTAAACAACTGCCATTTAACCATTTCCAAAAATTTATCAATTACCAAGCTATTACAAATACGAAGATAAAAAATTTTGTCATAATGTAAAGTGATTTTTGATACCCTCAGAAGCTAAAAAGATAAGGTAACACAATGCAAAAGAGCACAGAGTTAGAACTGAGGGGAATTTGCCTTTGGCTCTAGTGACTTCACAAAGAAAGCAGAAGATCCTAAAAGAGGGGTGAGTGGCATCTTTTTTCTGAGTTACTTAAGGAGTCTGAGTGATTAGAAGCATTCTCTAGGTCTTTTCACTTGGTACAGAAGATGGCAAAGGGGAAGGAGGAATAAAGTGGAAGAAAAGTAAATGAAAGAATAGTTTTTCAAGAAAGGAAGTTAAAAAAGAAACAAAGCACATGGTGTTTTCTTGAAAAAGGCTTCAGTCCACTGGAAAAAAAAATTCCCAAAAGCAGGATAAAAAGAGAAGAAACATAAAGATAAAGCCTGTGTGTGTGTGTGTGTGTGTGTGTGTGTGTGTGTGTGTGTGTAGTGTGGATACCAGCTTTTAATTAAGTTTACTTTAACTATAAAGCTCCTAAAAAATTCTTTCAAATCTCTCACTACTCTATTTTAGCTAGAACTAACAGCTGATATACTAAATTAACATAAATATCAAACCAGAAAGAACTTTATTTAACAGCCAAATTCAGGCTGCCACAGTGAAAAGAGCAGAATCTTAGCTACTGAAATATAGCATGAAATGGCCATTTTCTTCTCAGAAGAAAACCAGACAAACTAGAGGCAGCTTGGTTAGTAAAAGGCAACCTTCTTACGTAAATGAAATCCCTCAAGAAGTCAAAAAAATGTTTTTGATCTCTGTTTGTTATTTGTTATTTTTGCAGCTGCAGGGAATTTTAGCCAATTCAAAACCCTGGTTCCGCATAATTTGGAATTCTCATTTGGATTTGACCTTGTTGGGTGGAGTTGGTCAAATCCAATGCAAGAAAGATGAAAACAACAACAAAACACTCTGAAGGTAAGCAGAAATTAATTCGTGGCTGGTTGTGAAATCTTAACTTGTAGTCTTTAAGGAGAATTTTCAAGACAATGCCAGTTTAGCTAATTACCTACGAATGGTGCCCTGGCTGAAGACTGCTCTCTACCATCTCAGAAGCAGGAGAAAAGTAAAACTTGCCTTCCCTGTTGTAAGTGAGCTGAAATTCCAGAAAGGAGTTGCCTGTCCTCCATCATGATGGAGGTGGGAAAACTTGCTTTCCTTGTTGGAAGTGAGTAAAACTCCAAAACGAGGAGCCGTACAGCAAAATAAACCTTAGCTCTCAACCGAGTTTAGTGAGATCGTGGATTCTGTGGAGGGGGAAGCTCCCAGAATTTGGAAACTTGTCTTTGAGCAATAAAGACAATTTGAGGTTGAGCAATAAAGATAGTCCAGGCTGTTGCCATGAACCCATAGGAGATTTGTCAAAAGCCACCTCCACTTAGAGTACCCTCCATTAGTGGCCATTTTGTAAACCGAAAAGGATCTAAGACAGGTCTCAATCAGTTTTGAAGTTTATTTTGGTAGAACTAAGTACATAACCAGAAGAAAGGAAAACATAAATCACAGTAACAGTCTGTGGTCTGTGCCTTTCTTCAAAGGTTATTTTGAGGGCTCCAATATTTAAAGGAAAAGTGTGCCAGAAGGAAAAGAGGGAGAGTATGGTTACATTACTAAATCCATATGTTGCAAGATAAAAGATGCAGGTAGGAAAATAGTCAAGTATGTATTATTCTCATGCTCAGTAAATCCACACTTCACGTAAGGTAAGTTGAACACAAATTCTCATTCAGATTAGACCTAGTTGGGTAGAGTTGGTCAAATCTAAAATATATTCAAATGTTGATTGAAACTAGAGCTCTTAAAATTACATCAAAAACACATGAAGAAATCACCTGAGGCAAATCATAATCAAATTGCTGAAAACACTGAGGAGAAAATTGTAAATATAGACAGAGAAAGAACACAATACATAAAGATTACCATATATACAAAAAAAAAGATAACAATAGTAGGCTTCATGTTAAAAATAATTAAATCCATGAGAGAACGTATGACATTTTTAAAGTAGATTACTGTCAACCTAGAAATATATACCCAACAAAAACAGCATTCAGAAATTAAAGATAAATATTTTTAAGATAAAAGATAAAGTGTTAGTAATTACCAGACCTTCACACACACAGATAAATGTTAATAAAATGTTCAGAAAAATGTAAAATTATACATGTGGAAATCTGGGCATTCATAAAAATATAAACAGTACTAGAAACTATATACAAAACCATATAAATATAAAGATTTGTGGGAGGTAAGTATAAAACATTTTCATTTTAAAGATCTCTTTACAAGATAGTTGACTAAAGTAAAATTATACAGATTATAAAATTAAAATATATAACCTGGTAACCCAAAGGACGAGAAGGTGAAATAGAAATTTTCAATTGTAAGGCAATTAAGCAATATAATGTTAATTAAAGGTTGGCTATAATAAACTAAATATGTATATTGAAATTTCTATAGCAATCAATAAAAAGCAAAACAAATATAGTTAGTAATACATTTGGTGGGAAAAAATAAAATTAACTTTCCATTATTTCCAAATAAAGCAAGAAATGAGGTAAACATACATGAACAAATAACATATGAAAGAGAAAATAAATAGTAACATAACTGATTTAAACCACAAAATATCAATAAGTGCATTAAATCCCAATGGTAAAACAGGCATTGTCTCAAAGAACTATAATGTGAATCATATACAGCCTTTTAAATTTTCTGGTATTCATATTATTCATGTAAACATAGAAGATTAAATTAACTTTAGAAATATATTTTATTTAACCTAGTATATTTAAAATACTATAATTTCAACATATAATCAGTAAAAGAGTATATTAATAAGATATTGCATATCATTTGTTTCCAGACTAAGTCTCCAAAATCCCATGTTTATTTTATACTTACGACACATCTAAATTGAGACTAGTCATATTTCAAGTACTCAATAGGTACATGTAGCTAGCAGCTAACATATTGTAAAGAACAGAGCCAAACTTTCTAACTAAAATAGATTATCATAACATATATGAAAGCAAAATTCAAATGCATGTGGTTTACGTAAAACAAACTTTAAATATAAGAACACTAGTATGTTAAAAGTAAATGAAAATAGTATGTTATACAAACACTAATCAAAAGGAAGCTGGAGTGGCTATGTTAATATTAGAAAAAATAGAGATAAAAAGTGCTATTTCATAAGGACATAATATTCTAAATGGGTTCATAATTTAATCACAGAGTTTCAAAATGCATGAAGCAAAAACTAATAAAGGATAAACACACCAATTTGAAATAATAGTTGGAGATTTCGATACTCTTCTCAAATAATTAACAGAATAACAGAAGGAAAATAATTTAGGTAATTGCATTAGTTAGAATTTATAAAATTTATTTTTAATACATCCAAATACATGTCATTTTCTAGCTTATACAGAAAAAGTCACCGTGATAGACAATATTTGGGGTCATAAAAAGCCACAATAAATGTAAAATCTTAAAATCAAAGTGTATGAATTAGATTGTAAGGCTACCTTAACAAAATAGTACACACTAGATAGCTTAAACAGCAGAAATTAATTTTCCCGCAATTCTGGAGATTATAAAGCTGTGACTATGGTGTCACCAAGTTGGATTTTTACTGAGGCACCTGCCCATAGCTTACAAATGCCCTCTTTTTTGCCATGATCTCATATGGTTTTCCCTCAGTTTGTGTGTTGTTGATATTCTAATATCTTATTCTTATAAGGATACCAGTCATATTGGATTAGGGTCCATCCACATGATCTTTTTTACCTAAATCATCCCCTTTAAAGCCCTATCACCAAATATAGTCTTATTCTGAGGTATGGGAATATAGGGCATCAATAAATTAATTTGAAAAGGGATACATTTTGACCTTTTGACCTATAACAGTGTGTCTACTAACCAAAATACATTTAAGCAAGATTAAATAACTCAAAGTTACCTTAAATAATAATAATAATAATAATAATAAACAAAGTAAAAGGGTAAGGACTATTAATACCAGCCACCTGGTAGGGGCCACTGTAGTATCCAGTGGTCTGATCTGTAGAGGACACTGGCAGTCCAATAGCCATTAAAGTTGTGGAACCCCTTTAAGAGAGAATGCTGCCGTGTCCATCCCTCCCAAGAAGGCAATGCTATTGTGCTGCCCTGGAATTGGAGCAACCATCTCCCAAACCCCATGTGCACCCCAGACCCCAGAACCACAATCTTCCCATGATTACTTATGCCTAGGACACTAGGGCCACCCTGGAGCAAGAGCTCCCATGCTCGGGAACCAGAGTCAATATAGTCTGTGAAAACCCATGCTCTGGGTTCCAGATCCCCAGCGGTACCACAAGCACCCATACTTTGTACATTATTACCAAAGCAGCAGTGGGGTTGCCTGTACCCTGTGCACTGGTGCCACTGCTGCATTAATTCCAGTAGTTGTGGTCTCTCCATGCATGCCAGTGTTCCTGATCCCAAGTCTATGGCTGCTCTGTGAGCTTCATGCATAGACCCTAGTGACATTACTATCACAAATCCACCCATGTGGTGTACCTGGCTTTTAGAGGGATACCCTAGGCTCCAGCTTCCTTGTAGGAGAAAAAGAGATCAAGAGTATGTCAGTAGTTTTTGCCACAGAAGATTCCACCGGTCCTTACTGCCACCACAGACAACTACCATCTTATGTGCTGAAGACCCCCAAAATCTTCATTGACACTGACCTCAGATGACAAACCTACATGGAGACAACACTGATGCACCCTCCCCAGAGCTGGAACTGCTGTACTCCCCCACCCTCCACTCACCCAGCCATCACTCACACCTACAAGTACGTGAAGGTCATTCCCCAATTAAAGCAATGTGAGAAGTTTGGAAGAGGTGATTTCTCAATAAATTGCACAGACATCCATGCAAGGCAACAAAATTATAAAAAACTAAGGACACATGACACTACTAAAGGAACACAGTAATTTTCCAGTAATTGATCTAAAAAAAATGGAGATCTGTGGATTTTCTAACAAGGAATTCAAAACAATTGTTTTAAGAAGCTCAGTAAGCTACAAGAAAATACAGATAAACAATTCAGTCAAATACAAAAACAATATGTGAACAAAAATAAAGTTTAACAGAGAGAAACCATAACAGAGCAGAAATTCTAGAGCTGAAGAATACAATTAATTAAATAAAAATATAATATGATAGAGAGTATTAGCAAAATTGATCAAGCAGAATAAAGATTCTGTGAACCCAAAGGTCATTTGAAAATGTTCTATCACAGGAAATAAAAGAAAATAGAATGAAAAGAAATAAATAAAGCCTACAGGATTTATTGGACACCTTTAAGAATAGCTAAATGGTTTAAAAAATACTCAAGTATATGCTCCCTACAAAAGACTCACATCATTTTTAAAGACATACATAGACTGATAATGAAGGGAGATATTTTATGCATCTGGAAACCAAAAGAGAGCTGGAATACCTATATTTGTATTAGACATAATGGACTTCAAGTCAAAAACCAAAAAAAGAAATACAGTTTATATACACACACACACACACACATACACACACACACACATATATATATCTATATGTACAGAGAATGTTGGTAGAAATAGAGAGACAGCAATACAATAATAGTAGCGCACTTAAATAACACACTTTTATCAATAAATAGAACATCCAGATAGAGAAATAAAAACAAAATATTGGACTTGTTACTTTATGTTAGATCAAATGGACCTAAGAGAACACTCCAACTAATAGCAACAGAATACAGAATCTTATCAAACACACAGAGAACATTATTCAGGGTAGGTGCATTAGGCTACAAAACAAGCCTTAAGAATTAAGAAGATTGAAATTTTATCAATATCTTTTCTAACCACAATAACAATTGGATTGGAAAACAATTGGATTGGATCCAATAACAATTGGATTAGAAAACTTCCAAGTATATGGAAATTAAAACACACACTCCTGAACAACCATTGGATCAAATAACAAATGAAAAACAAAGTTTTAAAATATCTTGAGACAAAAAAATGTAAACACAACATATCAAAACTTATGGAACTTAGCAAAATCAGTTAGAAGAGGGAAGTTCATAGCCATAAATGTCTTAAAAAAGAAGAAAGCTCTCAAATAAGCAAATTAACATTACATCTCAAGGAATTAAAATAAAAAAAAATACTAAGCACAAAGTTGGTAAAATGAAAGAAATAATATATGTCAGGGCAGAAATAAATGAGAGACTAGAAAAATAATGGAAAATATCCTCAAAATTAAGAGTTTATTTTTTCAAAAGATTCACAAAATTGGCAAATATTTAGCTAGAATAAAAAAGAAGAATAGGAAAAGAAAATCAGCAATGAAATAGGGAATATTACAACTGATACCACAGAAATACCAATGGACATAAGAGACTATTGTAAAAGTTATATGTCAAAAAATTGGATAACATAAAATAAATGAATACATTTCTGAAAACATAAAACCTACTGACACCAAATCATGAAAACAGAAAATCTAAACAGACTCATAATGAGTGAGGAGATTGAATGAATAATTAAAAATATATCAAATAAAAGCTCAGGACCGGATGGTTTCAATTCTAAATCCTACGAAATACTTAAAAATAATATCATTTCTTCTCAAAATGTTCCAAAAAGATAAAGCGTGAAAAATACTTTTAATAAAACAGATGGAGTAGAGACACTTTTTGAAACAGAAAGAATATCAAAGCTCACACAAGAATCAATAAAGTCACAGTACTCCTTTTCTAAAAAAATTCAAAACCACATTCATAATTAAAATATATTTCATCAAATTAAATGCTTGGCATAGGTGGCTATTGTAAATTCAACCAAATAATTAAAGAATGAAAGTACTTATTTTACCCAAACCAAAAATTTCCAGAAAAGAATAGTGAAGACAATTATCAACACATCTTATAAGACCAGAGTTATTTTAATAACAAAACTAAAACATATAAGAAAAAATGTTAATTCAATATCCCGTATGATAGAAAAGAACACGTTTTTAACAAATTTTAAAGAGAAAAGTCTAGCAATAAATACAAAAAGTCATTGCCAAGTAAGTTTTATCTTGAGACTATAAGGATATCTGTTCTCATCATAAATATTGGGTCTTGCACTGTCAGTCAGTTAGTTCTAAAAGGCAAGAAAAATAAATGAAGGGCATAAAGTTTGGAAATGTAGAATATGTAATGTTACTTACAAGAGACACGACTGTTTACATAGAAGCCTAAAATACCAACCCTGCCAAAAAACAACCTATATAAACTTTGGCCACAATGAGATATCACATAGCACCCACTAAGATGGCTGTAATCAAAAAAGATACACAGTAAGAAATACTGGCAAGAATCTAGAGAAATCTGAACTCTTAGACATTGCCAGTGAGAAGGAAATCTAATTAATAACTTTAAGAAACAATTAATCTAGATTTGCCATATGACTGAGAAATTCTATTCCTAGACATGTAACCAAGGAAAATGAAATGATATGTTCAGACAAAAACCTGAACATGAATGTTTATAACAGCATTATTTACAACCAAAAGGTGTAAATAACCGAAATATCTATCAACTGATAAATGGATGAACAAAATTTGGCATCTCCATAAAGTGAGCAACAGTTCATAGCCATATATAAGAATGAAGTACTGGGCCAGGCACAGTGGCTCACGCCTGTAATCCTAGTACTTTGGGAGGCCGACGTGGGTGGATCACGAGGTCAGGAGATCCAGACCATGGTGAAACCCCGTCTCTACTAAAAATACAAAAAATTAGCCAGGCATGGTGGTGGACGCCTGTAGTCCCAGCTACTCGGGAGGCTGAGGCAGGAGAATGACGTGAACTCGGGAGGCGGAGCTTGCAGGGAGCAGAGATCACGCCAGGCCACTGCACTCCAGCCCGGGCGACAGAGTGAAACTCTATCTCAAAAAAAAAAAAAAAAAAAAAAAGGAATGAAGTACTGATACATGCTACAACATGGATGAAACTTGAAAACATGATACCTATTTAAAGTGTCAAGACACATAGGATATAATTCCTTTTATATGAAATATCCTGAATAGGCCAATTTATAGACACAGAAAGTATATTAGCAGTTCACAGCGGCTAGGGTAGAGGGAAATGAGAGTGATTTTTAATTGATATGGAAATTATTTTGGAGTTAACAAAATGTTCTGCTATTAGTAATGATTGTTGTAAAATTTCATATATATAAAAAGTCAGTGTATTCTGTAACTTAGGATTATGAATTTATTATGTGTGAATTATATCTCATAAAAATTAAAAAAAAATTTTTCCAGGTCACAGTATACAAAGTTAATAGATAAAATCATTTTAGTACATTTTATAATTACTTTTTTAACTTTTATTTTATTTCAGGGGTACAGGTGCAGGTTGGCAGTGTAGGTAAATTGTATGTCACAGGGGTTTGGTGTACAGATTATTTTGTCTCCGAGGTGATAAGCATAGTACTTGATAAGTAGCTTTTTGGTTTTTTTTTTTTTTTGATCCTCACTTTCCTCACTCTTTCTACCACCAAGTAAGCCCTGGTGTCTGTTGTTCCCTTATTTGTGACCATATGTGCTAAATGTTTTGTTCTCGCCTATAAATGAGAATATGCAGTATTTGGTTTTCTGTTCCTGCATTAGTTTGCTTAAAATAATGGCCTCCAGCTCCATCCATGTTGCTGTCAAAAAAAAAAAAAAAAAGTGTAATCTTGCTCCTTTTTTATGGCTTAATAGTATTCCATGGTGTACATGTACCACATTTTCTTTAGCCAGTTTACCACTGATGGGCATTTAGGATGTTTCCATGCCTTTGCTTTTGTGAATACTGCTGCAATGAACATACACGTGCATGTGTCTTTATAGTAAAATGATTTATATCCCTTTAGGTAAATACCCAATAATGGGATTGTTGGGTCGAATGGTAATTCTGCTTTGAGTTCTTTGAGAAATTACCAAACTTCTTTCCACAATGGCTGAACTAATTTGCATTTCCGCTAGCAGTGTATAAGCATTCCCTTTTCTCCATGGCATTGCCGGCATCTGTTATTTTTTGACTTTTTTAGTAATACTCATTCTTACTGTGTGAGATGGTATCTCATTGTAGTTTTGATTTGCATTTCTCCAAAGACTAATGATGTTGAGAATTTTTTCACATGCTTGTTGGCTTCTTTTGAAAGTGTATGTATGTCTTTTCAAAGTGTATGTATGTCTTCTTTTGAAAAGTGTCTGTTTACGTTCTTTGCCCACTTTTTATCTGGTTGTTTGTGTTTTGGTTGTGGATTTGTTTAAGTTACTTATAGATTATGGATATTAGACCTTTGTCAGATGCATAGTTTGCAGATATTTTCCCACTCTGTACATTGTCTGTTTACTCTGTTGATAGTTTATTTTACTGTGCAGAAGCTCTTTAGTTTAATTTGGTCCCATTTGCCAATTTCTGTTTTTGTTATAATTGCTTTTGGCATCTTCATCATGACATCTCAGCCAGTTCCTATGTCCCTGACAATATTAGACAGATCATCATTCTGTCTTGTCTTTACTTTGACTGGGTTATTTCCAAAGACAGGTCTTCAAGTACTTAGATTCATTTTCCTTCTTGACCCAGTGTATTCTTGAAGCATTAAAATGTATTTTCTCTCTTGTTCAATTAATTCTTCTGTTCCAGAATTTGTTTTTTGTGTGACACATATCTCTTTTGTAAATTTGTCATTAATATTTTAATTTTTTTGTGATTCATTTGTACTGCTTTTTGGAATTCTATCTTGCTAAGATTCTTTAGTTTTAAATTTTAAGGCGTTTTCTGTTATTTTCTGAATTTCTACTTGATTTCGGTGTGTTGCTGGAGAATTATTGTGCTCCTTTGGAGGTGCCACATGTCCTTGTATTTTCATGTTTCCTGTGTTCTTACATTCATATCTTCATACCTGGTGTAATAGTCACTTTCTCTAATTTTTTTAAATTTACTGTCATAGGGGAGGATATTTTCCTGAAGCTGTATCAATGGTGTTGGTTAGGTACAGCTTTTTGGATTTGATTCCAGATGCATGTGGTAGTGTGTAGTCTCTATAAAATTTCTTCAGTTGTAAATGGCATCAATGGTATCTTTGATTTCCTCAATGGCTTGGAGTGTTTTTTTTGTTTTTTTTTTTTTTTTTTTGAGACGGAGTCTCGCTCTGTTGCCCAGGCTGGAGTGCGGTGGCCGGATCTCAGCTTACTGCAAGTTCCGCATCCCGGGTTCACGCCATTCTCCTGCCTCAGCCTCCCGAGTAGCTGGGACTACAGGAGCCTGCCACCTCGCCTGGCTAGTTTTTTGTATTTTTTTAGTAGAGACGGGGTTTCACCGTGTTGGCCAGGATGGTCTCGATCTCCTGACCTCGTGATCCGCCCGTCTCGGCCTCCCAAAGTGCTGGGATTACAGGCTTGAGCTACCGCGCCCGGCCGGAGTGTGGTTATTATTAGTGGTGGCTGTGGTTAAGTTTTGTTGTGGATAGAGATGCCAGGTGCACTGCTGGAGGCAGGGTCTCTTCTCACAGCCCCAGCCAGAAAGATCTCAGGGTCTGGAAATCATCCTCTTGTTTCCTCTGTCCCAGGGGCCTACCTTCTTGGTGTGCTGCACTGTCCATTTTTTGAAGAAGTGGTACTCTATATGGGCTAAAGTACTGAGGACTTTGCAGCACATTTGGGTCCAGATTGTGTCGTGCCACTTTAGTTCTCCAGGTGAATGCTGCGGAATGTCAGTGGGGCCTCCTAAAATTAGGAAATATAAGGGCTGTGGATCTCAGGGTCTCATGAAGTTTGGTGACAGTTATGTTCTCACAATGGTGCTGTTCTACAGCCACGTAATTCTCAGGGGATTGTGTGACCCAGTGTTAGTTACCTGTCTAGTGTAATGGCCTCACAGAGCCTCCAGATCATCACTGAACCTAGTCTCAGAGTTTGTGTGGGTTCAGCAGCTCTCCTGTGCTTCAAATTGCAGCAGTTTGTGATGGGGATTTGGATAACTGAGAGTCCTTCATTTACCCTGCAATATGGAGCCCCTTGGGACTCCCAGCCAATCTCAGCCAAAATGGATGCTCACTTCCTTCTCCTTCTGTGCCTCGGGTGTTCCCTGTGACATCTCTGTTGAAATCTAGTGTTCTCTCCCAGATGTTCTAGTCAAAGTCTGATGATCTATTTTCAATTTGAATCCTTCCTTGTAGAGAGGGCAAGTGTCTAATGTCTCTAGTCAGCCATCTTAAAACTATCACTTCTGCTCCGTCCTCCATAAGCCACCTATATGTGATTTCATTCAATATTTTTCCCCATTTGATGGGCTCTCTTTTTACTTTCTTAATGGTGTTTTCTGAAGTACAAATTTTTAAAAGAAATTAATAATGTATAATTTATGTATTATTATTTCGTTCCTTGTGTTTTTGAAGTCATATATATAACACGATTGCCTAATCCAGGTTCAGAAGTATCTGCACCTATTCCTTCTTCTAAAAGTTTTATAGTTTTATACTCTACATTTGGGTCTTTTGTTTATTTTGAGTTAATTTTTGTATATGAGGTGTATTAGTCCATTTTCACACCGCTGATAAAAACATACCCGAGACTGGGTAATTTATTTTAAAAATATACATTTCATAAACTCACAGTTCCACATGGCTGGGGAGGCCTCACAATCATGGCAGAAGGCAAAAGGCGTGTCTCACATGGCAGCAGACAAGCGAGAATGAGAGCCATTACTTTTCATTACTTTTGCAAATTTCTGCAGCTGGCTTGAATTTATTCTCAGAAAATGGGATTTTATTTTCTATTGCATTGTGAAGATGCAGATTTTCCAAACATTCATTATGTTTTCCTTTTAAAACTGAATGCTTTTAACAGCACCCAAGTCACATCATCAATGTTTTGCTGCTTTGAAATTTCTTTCACCAGATACCCTAAATCATCTGCCTCAAGTTCAAAGTTCCACAAGTCTCTAGGGCAGGGGCAAAATGCTATCAGTGTCTTTGCTAAAACATAGCAAGAGTCACCTTTACTCCAGTTCCTAACAAGTTCCTCATCTCCATCTGAGATCACCTCAGCCTGGATTTCATTGTCCATATTATTATCAGCACTTTGATCAAAACCATTTAACAAGTCTCTAGGAAGTTCCAACCTTTCCCACATTTTCCTGTCTTCTTCTGAGTCTTCCAAACTGTTCCAAACTCTTCGTGTTACACAATTCCAAAGTTGCTTCCACATTTTCAGGTAACTTTACAGTAGCACCTTTTTCTACTGGTACCAATTAACTGTATTAGTTCATTTTCATACAACTGATGAAGACTTACTTGAGAATGGGTAATTTACAAAAAAATGTAAGTTTCACGGACTCACAGTTCTATGTGACTGGGGAGACCTCACAATCATGGCAGAAGGCAAAAGGCACGTCTCTCATGGCAGCAGACAAGGGAGAATGAGAGCCAAGAGAAAGGGATTTCCCACTACAAAATCATCAGATCTCACGAGATTTATTTACTACCACAAGAACAGTATGGGGGAAACCACCCCTATGATTCAATCATCTCCCACCATTCCTCCCACAACACGTGGGAATTATGGTAGCTACAGTTCAAGATGAGATTCAGTGAATACACAGCCAAACCATATCACAGTGTGAGGTAGCTAGGTTCCTGTATTTGCGAGTGGATATCAAGTTGTCCCAGAATTATCTGTCGAAAACTCTATTCTTCCCCACATTGAATGGTCTTGGCATCTTTGTCAAAACTCAATTGACCATAATGTAAGGGTGTATTTCTAAACTTTCAGTTGTATTTTGTTGATTTAGATGTATGTTCTTATGTCAGTACCACACTTTTGCTGCTTTGTAGCAATTTCTAAAATCAGTAATTTTAAAAATTGAAAAGTGTGGGCCCTTCTATTTTGTACATCTTTTTCAACATTGTATTGGCTATGTCCCAACAATTTCTATATAAATTTAGAATCAGCTTGTCTATCTCTGAAAATTGCAGTAAATATTATATCCATTTGCTATCATAAGAAAAATTACTATTACAATTCACTAGCATGAGATATATATTCACTTAGGTAGGTTTTCATTAATTTCTTAACACTTGTCATTTCAGAGTACAAGTTTTGCAATTCTGTTAAATGTATTCTTAAGTATTTTTATTAATGGTACTATGAATTTAATTAGTTTTTAAAGGTCATTTTCAGTTTTCTTACTGCTTCCATATAGATATACATTTGATTCTGCATATTTATATGTTGCAACATTTATGACTTCTTTTATCACTTCTAATAGTATTTCAATAGACAACTTAGGACTTTTTACATATCAGATGATATGGTTTGGCTGCATCCCCACCCAAATCTCATCTTGAATTGTAGCTCCCATAATCCCCACATATTGTGGGAGGGACCCTGTGGGAGATAATTGAATCATGGGGCAGATTTTTCTGTGTTGTTTTCATGATAGTGAATAAGTCTCACGAGATCTGATGGTTTTATAAAGGGCAGTTCACCTGCACAGGCTCTCTTGCCTGCTGCCATGTAAGACTTGGCTTTGCTCCTTTCTTCACTTCCCGCCATGATTGTGAGTTCTCCCCAGCCATGCGAAACTGTTAGGCCATTAAACCTTTTTTTTCCTGTATAAATTATCCAGTCTCAGATATGTCTTCATAGTAGTATGAAAATAGACTAATACACCATATTATGCCATGTGAAAATATAGTTTTATGTCTTATTTTTATATCTGTATGTTTTCATAAATGTTTCCTATCTACTTACCTTGGATAGAAACTCAGTGTAATGTTGAATAGATATAGTGGGAGTAAACACCTTTTTTGTGAGCTGAGTAAAAAAAAAAAAAAAAATCAATCTTTCCCCATTACTTATAATGTTAGCTGTTGGTTTTGTATGCATCTACTTTATCAAATCAAGCAAGGATCTTTCTATTCATAGTCTATTGAGTGTTTTTTATGTTTACTTTGTATTTTAAAAAATGATTTGTAACATTTACGGCATTCTTTGAATATTATAACTTTGATTTTTAGTATACCTAATAAAGGCTAAATGATATCTGCAGTGTTTTGATATCTATTAGGTTTACATGTTTACTCTCAGCAAATTTTTGATGCATAATGTAACAGTGTACAGTGGTCCCCACTTATCCATGGGGATATGTTCCAAAATCCCCAGTGGATGCCTGAAACTGTGGTTAATACCGAATCTGATTGCTGTTAATTGGAATATGTTTCCATTCATGTCTTCTATCTATAAATGTAATGTCTTTTTTTTTATCATAACTAGGCACTTATCATGCACTCTGGCCATAACTTTTGCAGGATGAGATGCAACAGCAAAACTAGCACAGGCATCAAAATTAGAAGTAAATTCCAATACACCTTACATCTCTCATCTTTCTTTCTTACATAGCCTCTATTTTGACTATGAATGTTTAAATTGTGTTTTGAACATCTTCCCCATGAATAATATTTAAAGAGTCTTTGTCTTATCAAAAACAGTCTGTTCTCAGATAAATGATTTTTCTACATCTTCCGCATTCTTGACCATTTTAATCCTTCAGTGTTTCTTTCCTATGAGTGCAGCTTACCACAGAGTTTTATCTGGGCTTTCTTTTTAGTAATCTATCTGCTCATCAACTTGCTAGATTTTGGGACAGATCTTCATTGCATTTCCTCCATCTATCATCCGGGACTTTTTGCCCAGTCCCAATCTGAAGATAGCATCTGGTTTGGCAACCAGATACCCCTTGGACACCAGGTGGCTGTAGTTGCCAAGCATGACATTCCTATAAAGATTCTTATGAGGAGAGTCTATTTACTGCCTTTGCTCCAGGACAAAGTCCACAAACATGTCTTTGAAGGTCAATAATTCCCAGGACATGGCCATCCTGTTATTCTCTGGAAAAAGGATGGAGATCTCCTCCTGAGACCTCAGCCTGGGTTTTCTTAGACTAAGTGAGGAAGCACAGGCAAAGATAAGCTGGGGTCTGAACTTGTTTAGCAGCATTCTCAGTTATGTATTCTGTCCTTGATTGCCAAAAGCCTAAAAACTCTAGTGCAGATGACAATATATAGTGTCTATTGAGTATTTTTAACATGAAGTGTTGGGTTTTTCAAATTATTTTTCTGCAACTATTACAGAAATTACATAATCATATAATTTTTATTTTATTCTATTGATATGGTATATTACATTAATTAATTTTTGGAGGTTGAAACAATCTTGAATTTTTAACTAAAGTTCCATTTGATCATATTGGGTAATTCTTTTAAACATTGGTGAAATCAGGTTGCTAGTATTTTTCCGAGATTGTTTTCATTTATATTCATAAGTGATACTGGCCACTAATATTCTTTTCTTGTAATATATTCATCTGATTTTGATATTTATCAAACACTGGTCTCAGAATTCGTTGGGAAGTATTTTCTTCTCTGCTATTGTTTGATAGAGTTTGTAAAGAATTGGTATTAATGCCTTAAATGTCTTGTAGAACTCAATGAATCCCCTTGGTGAAGGGTTTACATTGTTGGAAAATTTTGATTCAATCTCTACTAAACGTAGGTCTTTTTGGCTTTATTATTTTTTATTGATAAAAGAAGTTGGATATATTTATGAAGCACATGTGTTTTTTGATAGATGTTGTATTAGTCCATTTTCATGCTGCTAATAAAGACATACCTGAGACTGGGAAGAAAAAGAGGTTCAATTGGACTTAAAGTTCCACATGGCTGGGGAGGCCTCAGAATCATGGTAGGAGGCAAAAGGCACTTCTTTTTTTAAATTTTACTTTAAGTTAGGGATATATGTGTAGAATGTGCAAGTTTGTTATATAGGTATACATGTGCCATGGTGGTTTGCTGTACCTATCAACCCATCATCTAGGCTTTAAGCCACACATGCATTTGGTATTTGTCCTAATGCTCTCCCTCCCCTTGCCCCCAACACCCTGATAGGCACCAGTGTGTGATGTTCCCCTCCCTGTGTCCATTTGTTCTCATTGTTCAACTCCCACTTATGAGTGAGAACATGCAGTGTTTGGTTTTCTGTTCCTGTGTTGGTTTTCTGAGAATGATGACTTAAAGTTACATCCATGTCCTTCAAGGACATGAACTCATTCTTTTTTATGGCTGCATAGTATTCCATGGTATATATGTGCCACAGTTTCCTTATCCAGTCTATCATTGATGGGCATTTGGATTGGTTCCAAGTCTTTGCTATTGTGAATAGTGCTGCAATAAACATACGTGTACATGCGTCTTTATAGTAGAATGATTTATAATCCTTTCAGATTATAATGGGATTGCTGGGTCAAATGGTATTTCTGGTTCTAGGTCCTTGAGGAATCACCTCACTGTCTTCCACAATGGTTGAACTAATTTGTACTCCCACCAACAGTGTAAAAGCGTTCCTATTTCTCCACAGCCTCACCAGCATCTGTTGTTTCCTGACTTTTTAATAATTGCCATTCTAACTGGCCTGAGATGGTATCTCATTGTGGTTTTGATTTGCATTTCTCTCATAACCAGTGATGATGAGCTTTTTTTCATATGTTTCTTGGCCACATAAATGTCTTTTTCTGAGAAGTGTCTGTTCGTATCCTTTGCCCACTTTTTAATGGTTTATTTTTTGTTTTTTTCTTGTAAATTTGTTTAAATTCCTTGTAGATTCTGGATATTAGACTTTTGTCAGATGGATAGATTGCAAAAATGTTCTCCCATTCTGTAGGTTGCCTGTACACTCTGAAAATACTTTCTTTCACTGACAAACCTAACAAAAACAAGCAATGGGGAAAAAAATCCCCTATTTAATAAATGATGCTAGGAAAACTGGCTAGTCATATGCAGAAAACAGAAACTGGACCCCTTCCTTATACCTTATACAAAAATTAACTCAAGATGGATTAAAGAGTTAAATGTAAAACCTAAAACCATAAATACCCTGGAAGACAACCTCAGCAATACCATTCAGAACATATGCATGGACAAAGACTTAACGACTCAAACACCAAAAGCAATCCCAACAAAAGTGGAAATTGACAAATGGGATCTAATTAAACTAAAGAGCTCCTGCACAGCAAAAGGCACTTCTTACACTTCTGCACAGCAAAAACGGCAGCGGGAAGAGAAAATGAGAAAGAAGCAAAAGCGGAAACCCCTGAAAAACCTATCAGAACTTGTGAGACTTATTCACTATCATGAGAATAGTACAGGAAAGACTGGATCCCATGGTTCAATTACCTCCCCCTGGGCCCATCCCACAACACGTGGGAATTCTGGGAGATGCAATTCAAGTTGAGATTTGGGTGGGGAAACAGCCAAACCATATCATTCTATGCCTGGCCCCTCCAAATCTCATGTCCTCACATTTCAAAACCAATCATACCTTCCCAACATTCCCCCAAAGTCTTAACTCATTTCAGGATTAATCCCAAAAGTCCACAGTCCAAAGACTCATCTAAGACAAGGCAAGACACTACACCTATGAGCCTGTAAAATCAACGGTAAGCTAGTTACTTCCTACATACAACGGAGGTACATGGATTGGGTAAATCCAACTATTCCAAATGGGAGAAATTGGCCAAAACGAAGGGATTACAGGGCCCATGCAAGTCTGAAATCTAGTGAGATAGTCAAATTTTAAAGCTCTAAAATGATCTCCTTTGACTCCAGGTCTCTCATGTAGGTCATTCTGATGTAAGAGGTGGGTTCCCATGGTCTTTTTTTTTTTTTCATATGCAAAATATTTTAATTGCTGAAGAGCTAGAATAAATTTTGGCTCACTTGCATTAATATTTGTCTTCTTGGGACTTTTGCTTCATTTTTCACAAAGTTTGCATTATTAGTGCTTTGACCACTTTTGCCTAAGATTTCTTTCTCTTGATCCCCTGAACAGTAGATAGACAAAAAAACAAGCTCACACTGAAATTGAATTTCATAATTAGTCTTCAGGCTGTAAGAATGTTCTTAGAAGTTTTATGTAATAACTGATAAATCAGCAAATCAAGTCTATTCCATTTTGAAGTGTCAGGCTTTTAAATTCTTAGGAAATAGTCTTGAGATATGAAACCTGAAGAGACATGAAGATATAATTAATACAGCATTTTCCCCAGAAAAAAAAATATTTCTAATATTTATTGTAGCATCAATTACTAGCAACTTCAATACTGGTGATCTCTAGTATTTGTGTTTCTCTTCTTTTCCAGGGAGTTAAAACTAAATAACTTTCACAGCCTCATTTATAATTTTAGATGAGGTCACGAGACATATTTCTGGCTAATACAAGGTAAGCTGAAATATGTATGTAACACAAAGGAATAGCCCATTAAAAAAGTCCTGTGTGATTTTAGTTCTATCTTTCCACAACTCCCAGTCAGAGAAAGAGGCACCAATAGGGGAATTCTGGGACTGCAGGGCATGACAAAGCCACAAGATGGAAGGTGCCACAACTCCTGCATTTCCTTCCATATTATAGAGTGAAAAATAAATGTATATATAAAACTCACTTAGATTTTGGGTTTGATAGCAACTATCCTATTGATAGCAATTATGCAGACTCCCTTTCTTTGATTATTCTGGCTATTCTTGGCTCTTTAAATGTTCATAAAAATTTGGAATCAGTTGGTAAATTACCACACACACATACACATTTGTGCATACACACACAGGAAACACCTTATAGAATTAAAATTTCAAGTCTGTTGAATCTATTTACAGGTTAATTAGAGAAGAATTTACAATATCACATTATTTATACCTCCAACTTAAGACCATCAGATATTCCTTAATTAACTTGAACTTACTTTTTTACCAATAATACATTGTAGTTTTCTTTTTTTTTAATTTATTTTTTTAAATTATACTTTAAGTTCTAGGGTACATGTGCACAATGTGCAGGTTTGTTACATATGTATACTTGTGCCATGTTGGTGTGCTGCACCCATCAACTTGTCAGCACTCATCAACTCGTCATTTACATCAGGTATAACTCCCAATGCCATCCCTCCCCCCTACCTCCTCCCTACAATAGGCCCTGGTGTGTGATGTTCCCCTTCCCGTGTCCAAGTGATCTCATTGTTCAATTCACACCTATGAGTGAGAACATGCAGTGTTTGGTTTTCTGTTCTTGCGATAGTTTGCTGAGAATGATGGTTTCCAGCTGCATCCATGTCCCTACAAAGGACACAAACTCATCCTTTTTTATGGCTGCATAGTATTCCTTGGTGCATATGTGCCACATTTTCTTAATCCAGTCTGTCTCTGATGGACATTTGGGTTGATTCCAAGTCTTTGCTATTGTGAATAGTGCCGCAATAAACATACGTGTGCATGTGTCTTTATAGCAGCATGATTTATAATCCCTTGGGTATATACCCAGTAATGGGATGGCTGGGTCATATGGTATGTCTAGTTCTAGATCCTTGAGGAATTGCCATACTGTTTTTCACAATGGTTGAACTAGTTTACAATCCCACCAACAGTGTAAAAGTGTTCCTATTAGGCCGGGCGCAGTGGCTCACGCCTGTAATCCCAGCACTTTGGGAGGCCGAGGCGGGAGGATCACGAGGTCAGAAGATCGAGACCACCCTGGCTAACACGGTGAAACCCCGTCTCTACTAAAAATACAAAAAATTAGCCGGGTGTGCTAGCGGGCGCCAGTAGTCCCAGCTGCTCGGGAGGCTGTGGCAGGAGAATGGCGTGAACCCAGGAGGCGGAGCTTGCAGTGAGCCGAGATTGCGCCTCTGCACTCCAGTCTGGGTGACAGAGCGAGACTCCGTCCCCCCTCCCAAAAAAAAAAAAAAAAAAACAAAAAAAAACAAAAGTGTTCCTATTTCTCCACATGCTCTCCAGCACCTGTTGTTTCCTGACTTTTTAATGATTGACATTCTAACTGGTGTGAGATGGTATCTCACTGTGGTTTTGATTTGCATTTCTCTGATGGCCAGTGATGATGAGCATTTTTTCATGTGTCTGTTGGCTGTATGAATATCTTCTTTTGAGAAATGTCTGTTCATATCCTTTGCCCACTTTTTGATCAAGTTGTTTGTTTTTTTCTTGTAAATTTGTTTGAGTTCTTTGTAGGTTCTGGATATTAGCCCTTTGTCAGATAAGTAGATTGCAAAAATTTTTTCCCATTCTGTAGGATGCCTGTTCACTCTGCTGGTAGTTTCTTTATAGGTCATTCTGATATAAGAGGTGGGTTCCCATGGTCTTGAACAGCTCCACCCCTGTGGCTTTGCAGGGTACAGCCTTCCTCTCCGCTGCTTTCACAGGCTGACATCGAGTACCTGTGGCTTTTCCAGGTACAAGTGCAAACTGTCAGCGGATCTAACATTCTGGAATCTGGAGGACGGTGATCCTCTTCTCCACTAGGCAGTGCCCCAGTAGGGACTGTGTGTGTGGGAGCTCCCACCACATATTTCCCTTTTGCACTGCCCTAGCAGAGGTTCTCCATGAGGGCCCTGCCCCTGCAACAGACTTTTGCCTGGGCATCCAGGCATTTCCATACATCTTCTGAAATCTAGGTGGGGGTTCCCAAACATCAATTTTTTACTTCTGTGCACTGGCAGGCTCAGCACCACGCACAAGCTGCCAAGGCTTGGGGCTTTCACCCTGTTAAGTCACAGCCCGAGCTGTATGTTGATCCCTTTCAGTCACAGCTGGAGCAGCTGAGACACAAGGCACCAAGTCACCAGGCTGCATACAGCAGAAGGACCCTGGACCCGGCCAACAAAACCACTTTTTCCATCTAGGCCTCCCGGCCTGTGATGGGAGGGGCTGACATGAAGACTTCTGACATGCCTTGGAGACATTTTTCCCATTGTCTTGGGGATTAAAATTCAGCTCCTCATTACTTATGCAAGTTTCTACAGCTGGTTTGGATTTCTCCTCAGGAAATGAAATTTTCTTTTATATTGCATTGTCAGGCTGCAAATTTTCTGAACTTTTATGCTCTGCTTCCCTTATAAAACTGAATGCTTTAACAGCTCCCAAGTTACCTCTTGAATGCTTTGCTGCTTAGAAATTTATTCTGCCAGATACCCTAAATCATCTCTCTCAAGTTCAAAGTTTCACAAATCTCTAGGGCAGAGACAAAATGCCAGCAGTCTCTTTGCTAAAACATAACAAGAGTCACCTTTGCTCCAGTTCCCAACAAGTTCCTTATCTCCATGTGAGACCACCTCATCCTGGACCTTATTTTCATATTACTATCAGTATTTTGGTCAAAGCCATTCAACAAGTCTCTAGGAACTTCCAAACTTTCCCACATTTTCCTCTCTTCTTGTGAGCCCTCCAGACTGTTCCAACCTCTGCCTGTTACCCAGTTTCAAAGTCCCTTCCACGTTTTCTAGTATCTTTTCAGCAACACCCCACTCTACTGGTACCAATTTTCTGTATTAGTCTGTTTTCATGCTGCTGATAAAGACATACCTGAGAGTGGGAAGAAATTCAACTTACATTTGCATATGGCTGGGGAGGCCTCAGAATCATGGCGTGAGGCAAAAGGCACTTCTTACATGGCGACAGACAGAGAAAATGAGAAACAAACAAAAGCAGAAATCCCTGATGAACCCATCAGATCTCGTGAGACTTATTCACTATCACGAGAATAGTCTGGGAAAGACCAGCCCCCATGATTCAGTTACCTCCCCCTGGGTCCCTCCCACAACATGTGGAAATTCTGTGAGATACAATTCAAGTTGAGATTTGGATGGGGACCCATCCAAACCATATCAATATGTAATGATCAAGATAATTGAAATGCCTATCACCTCAAATATTTATAATTTCTTTGTGTATGGAATATTCCAAATATTCAAAATCCTTCTCTTTCAACTATTTTGAAATGTATTATACATTTTTATTAACTATTCTCACTTCCTCCTCCTATAAAACACTAGAACTTATTAATTCTGTTTAAATATATTTTAAACCCATTAACCAACTGCTGCTCATCTTCCTTTTGCCCCATATCCTTCTCTGTCTCTAGTAAACACCAAACTCCTCACTACCTCCAATTCTATGCTACTGAAAAATTACAGGATTTATTCGTTATGGTTGAATAATATTTCATTGTGTGTATATACCATATTTTCTTGATCCATTCCTCTATGCTGTTTTTCATACTTGCTGTGCGAATTTACATTCTCACTAAACATTTTACTTTCTCTGTATTCTCTTGGCATCCTCACCAGAATCTATTATTTTCTGTGCTTTTGATAATAGCCATTCTACTCAGCACCATTTACTGAAGAGATTGTTCTTTCCCCATTGTTAGTTCTTGGTGGTTTTGTCAATAATGCATTTGCTTAAGTGTGTGAATTTCTGTTTTTTTTTTTTTTTTTTTTAATTCTGTTCTATTTGTCTATGTGTCTGTTTTTATGTCAGTAATGTGATGTTTTGGTTCCTGTAACTTTGTAGTATATTTTGAATTCAGGTAGTATGATGCCTCCAGTTTTTTGTTGTTGTTGTTGTTTGTTTTTTGTTTTTGTTTTCTTTGCTGGGGATTGCTTTGTCTATTCAGGGTCTTTGATGGTTTCATAAAACATTTAGTATTTATTATATTTCTGTGTAGCATATGATTGGTATATTGATAGGGAGGGAATTTAATATGTAAATCACTTTGCATAGTATGGGCATTTTAACGTCATTAGTTCTTTCGTCTGTGATCACAGAATATTTTCCCACTTTTTTGTGTCCCCTTCAATTTGTTCAGTGTATAAGATAATACTTATACATTGTTGGCAGAAATGTAAATTAGCTCAGCCACTGTATTTCTTTAACTAAACCAGTGAAAGATCTTACATATAAAATATGTATATATAGCAGCTATTGTAAAAAATATTACTGTCTTCATTTATTTTTCAGATTGTTTGCTGTTGGCATATATAAATCCTACTGATATTTGTATGTTGACTTTGTATCCTACAACTTTACTGAATTCATTTATCAGTCCCAATATTTTTTTGTGTGTGGAGTTTTTAGGTTTTCCTAAATATAACATTGTGTCATCTGTGAAAAAGGACAATTATATACCTTCCATTCAAATTGGAATGTCCTTTATTTATTTATCTTGCCTAATTCCTCTGGCTAGAACTTCCAGTACTATGTTGAATAAAAGGGAATAATAAAATTGTTATTTTCCTTTCCTGAATTATCTTCTTTATATAACTTTTCCATCTCTTTATACACAGTTTTTACTAAAATATATTTTATCTGATAAAAGTATAACTACTACTGCTCTTTTTAAATTTCCATTTGCATGTAATATTTTTTCCACATCCTTTTATTTTCAAGCTATGTGTGTCTTTTTAATAATTTCAACTTTTATTTTAAATTCAAGGCATACATGTGCAGATTTGTTACTTCGTTATATTGCATGATGCTGAAGTTTTGGATACGAATGATCCCATCACTGAGGTAGTGAGCATAGTACTCAACAGTTAGTTTTTCAGCCTTTGCTCCTTTCCCTTTCTGCCCCCTCTGGTAATCCCAAGTGTCTATTGCCCTCATCTTTGTGTCCATGTGTATCTGATGTTTAGCTCCCACTTACAAGTGAGAACATGTAGTATTTGATTTTCTGTAAGATAATGGGCTCCAGCTGCATTTATGTTGCTGTAAAGCACATGATTTCGTAAAAGTGAAAACAATAACAGATGCTGGTAAGACTGTGGAGAAAATAGAACACTTATACACGGTTGGCAGAAATGTAAACAAGTTCAGACACTGTGGACAGCAGTTTGGAGATTTCTCAAAAACTTAAAACAGAATTACCATTCAACCCAGCAATGCCATTACTGGGTATATCCCCACGGGAAAATAAATCATTGTACCAAAAAGGCATGTACTCATATGCTAATTGCAGCACAATTCACAATAGCAAACACATGGAATCAACCTTTGCATTTCTTTCTTTTTTTTTGAGACGGAGTCTCGCTCTGTCGCCCAGACTGGAGTGCAGTGGCCGGATCTCAGCTCACTGCAAGCTCCGACTCCCAGGTTCAGGCCATTCTCCTGCCTCAGCCTCCCGAGTAGCTGGGACTACAGGCGCCCGCCACCTCGCCCGGCTAATTTTTTTGTATTTTTTAGTAGAGACGGGGTTTCACCATGTTAGCCAGGATGGTCTCGGTCTCCTGACCTCGTGATCCGCCCGTCTCGGCCTCCCAAAGTGCTGGGATTACAGGCTTGAGCCACCGCGCCCGGCCCTTTGTATTTCTTTATAAGTGAAATGAGGTTTTTTTGTAGCAATCAAATAGTTGGGTCCTGTTTTTCTAAACTTCTTTCAGCCATTCTATGTCTTTTAATTTGATAATTTAGTCCATCTATATTTAATATTATTATTTATAATTTAAAACTATTGTCATTTATTGTTTTATAGTTTTTGTAACTGCTCTCATCGCTTCTTCCTTTCTGCCATTTTTGTTTACTTAATTTTACTTAAAGTAATTTTCTCCAGTGGTTTAATAAATTCCTTCTTTTTATTTTTAGTATAAACACTATAGGTTTTTGCTTTGTGGTTACTATGAGGCTTACAAAAAATATTCTACAGTTACAACAAGTTATCTTAAACTAATGACAACTTAACTTTGATCACAAAGAAAAGAAACTAACAAGCAAAGAAAAAACTAAAATATTCTACAAATTAAATCCATCTCTCCCTTTATGACATTTTGTTGTTTCAAATTTTATTTTTATGTAACCTATTTCTTAACAGAATTGCAAAATTGTTATTATTTTTGACAGATTTTTCTTTTAGTCTTCACACTAAAGATATGAATGGATTACACACCAAAAATACAGCATTAGCCTGTTCAGAATTGTCTGTGCATTTGCTTTAACCAGTGAGTTTTACACCTTCAGATGACTTCTTCTTGTTGCAGATTAACATCCTTTTATTTCAGACTGAAAGCTTTCTTTAGCATTTCTTATAAAATGGGTCTGGTGGTTATAAATTTCCTCAGCTTTTGTTTGTCTGGGAAAGTCTAATTCTCCTTCATGTTTGAAGGATAACTGTGCTGAGTACAATATTTTTGGTTGAGAGATTTTTTCCCCTTTCAGCACTGTGAATATATCAACCTACTCCCTCCTTGTCTGTAAGGTTTTCACAGAAAAATCTGCTGCCAAATGTAGCACAGCTTCTTTATATGTTATTGGCTTCTTCTCTCTTGCTCCTTTTGGTATTCTTTCTTTTTCTTTGACGTTTGAAAGCTCGATTATTATATGCCTTGAAGTCATTTTAATTGAGTTAAATTTGCTTTGTGTTTTTTGACATTCTTATATCTGGATATTTTTACTGGAAATTTCTCAATTACTATTTATTTTAAATAAACTTTCTACCCCTATATTTTTCTCTATGCCCTCTTTGAGACCAATGTCTTGTAGATTTCGTGTTTTAGTCTATTTTCTAGATCTTATGAACATTTTTCATTCTTTCTCACTTTTTTCATTTTTTAACTTTCTGACTGTGTATTTTCAAATTGCCTGTTTTAGAGCTTATTAATACTTTCTTCTGTTTGATTAATTTTGTGGTTAAAATATCCGATGCATACTTCAATTTCTCAATTGTATTTTTCAGCTCTAGAATTTCTGTGTGATTTTTAAAAAATTATTTCAATCTCTATTATTCTTTTCTAATACATTTCTGAATTGTTTCTCTGGGTTTTCTTGAAGTTCACTGAGCTTCTGCAAGACAGCTATTTTAAATTATCTGTATAAGAGGTCATACGTCTTTGTCACTCTAATGTCAGCTACTGTGTGCTTTATTTAGATTTTCTGATGAGGTCATATTTCCCTGAATGTTCTTGATGCTTGTAGATGTTCATCAATATCTGTGTATTAACAAGTTGGGTCTTTATTCCAGTTATTACAATATGGCCTTTTTAGTACCTTTTTGTTCAGAGAGTCTTCCAATAATTCAAAGAGGATTTACTATTGAATTTCCTGTGCCTGTGAACACTGTAGCCACTTTAGCACTAGAGGATGCAGTAAGACAGAAATGCCGTGACCCTTGTAGACTCACAGATACCCAGCCCTTATGAACTTGAGGAAGCTAACAGAGACACAGGCACACCCATGGCCACTAGAGCTGGCACTGTACTGGGTTGCACTTGAATCCCACACCCTTCCATATCAATGAAGTACCAGACCTCACCTAAGGCCCATGGCTGTTACTGACTGACTACTGCTGATGTTTCCTCAAGGCCTGAGGCCACATTCATCAGCCTGTGGTAAGGTGGACCATGACATGAGTCCATCTCACTGTGGCAGGGGATTCCTTCCTCATCTTAGATTGGGATCTAGAAATGCCATTCTGAAGCGACTGCCTGAAATCTGGGACACTGGTGCTCAGTGCTATGTTTTACTGCAGCAGGGCTGGTACTATATTGCAAGGCAATGTCCCTGTACTGTTCTCTCTCCTTTTCCCAAGTAAAAGAAGTCTCTCTCCACACTACAATGTCTGTAATTGAGGGAGGGGTGATGTGGGCGGCAACAGTTTTTGTCACAATGGGGTGTGCCCTGAGCATACAGCCTCCCAGACCAGCACAGCACTGGGGCTTATCCAAGGACCAGGGTCACTATGGCCTCGCTGAAACCAGACCACTTTATTCACCTATTGGTGAAGTGAGTCAGGTTTTGGTTTCCTCCCACAGGGGTGGTAAATTTTCCTCTGGACCAGGCTGGGTATTAAATGCTTCCTTTGTGGGCACCAGCCTGAAGTTAAGGACTGCGAAATTCTGCCCAGTTCTCTGTTAGACTATAGCAAGACCAGCATAATGAATTCCAATGCAAAATCCCATACTCACTTCCCTCACAGTAACACTGCACGCAGATTCTTTCTCCACACATCCAGCTTTTTTTTTCTGAAATTAAATTCAATAGTTTGTGTCTTTCTTCTTCATAGTATTCCCTAATAATTATTTTCATATTTGTAAATTGGTATTCATACTCTCTCTTTCCTTTCCAATTTCAGTAATTTACACATTTTTACTTTAAGTCAGTTCAGCTAAAGTTGTGCTGATCATTTTTAAAAGCCAACTTTTGTTAGTACTGGCTTTCTCTATTGTTTTTTATTTCTATTTTATTTATTTCTGCTCTAATTTTTATTTTTCATTCTACTAATTTTGGTGTTGGTTTGCTCTTGTTTTCCCAGTGTCTTATAGTAGGTATTAGGTTGTTGATTTGAAGTTTTTCTTTTTTATAAATAGAGGTGTTCAGTTACAAATTATACTATAAGCATTGCTTTATCTGCATTTTATATGTTGGTATATTGTATTTTTATTTTAGTTTGTCTCAAGGTATTCTCTTGTGATTTCTTCTTTGATGCATTTGTAATTTAAAAGTGACTTCAATAGTCCCCAAAGATTATGAACTACCCAAGTTTCTTTCTGTTATCAAATTACAATTGAATTTCAATGTGTTTATAGGGTATACATTTTGAGATAATAATCCTTTTAATTTTGTTGAGTTTGTTTCATGGCCTATAATAGAGAAAGTTTCTTGTACCCTGAAAAATAATGTGTACTCTGTTGTTGGCTAGTGGAGTGCTCCATAGATACGTTGTCTAGTTTTCATACAGTGTTTTAAAATATTTTATTTTTTGTTACTCTTCTGCTGAGTTGTTTTATTCATTAGAGTAAGTGGGGGCATCGAAGTGCCTGGTTATTACCATTGAATTGTCCATGTTTTTTCTCAATTATGTCAGTCTGTGCTGACAAGCCTCTGATGACATGTTCATATACATTTTAATTGTTATAATTTCTTGATGGATTGACCCTTTCATCATTATACAATGCTATTCTTTATTTTTATTTATTTTTTATTTTTATTTTTGTGGGTATACAGTAGGTATATATATTTATGGTATATGTGTGATAGTCTGGTATAGGAATCCAATGCTTAATAAGCACATCATGGGAAACGGCATCCATCCACTCAAGCATTTATCTTTTCCATTACAAAAAAAAATTCAATCATACTCTTTTATTTATTTTAAAGTTCACAATTAAATTATTATTGACTATAGTTACTCTGTTGTGCTATCAAATGCTAGGTCTTATTCATTCTTTCAAGTTATGTTTTCATAGCCACTAACAATCCCCACCTCCCACCCCACGCACCCACTACATTTACCAGCCTATGATAACAACCCTTCTACTCTCTATCTCCATAAGTGTAATTGTCTTGATTTATAAATCTCACAATAAGTGAGAATATGTAATGCTTGTCTGTCTGTTCCTGGCTTATTTCACTTAACATAATGATCTCCAGTTTCATCCATGTTGTTGTAAATAAAAAGATCCCATTTATTTTTATGGTTAAATAGTACTCCATTGTGTATAATAAATACCACATTTTCTTTAGCCATTCATCTGCTGATGAACACATAGGTTGCTTCTAAATCTTGTCTGTTGTGAAGAGTCCTGCAACAAACATTGGAGAGAAGATCTGTCATTGATATATTGATTTCCCTTCTTTTGAGTACATATCCAAGAGTGGGATTGCCAAATCATATGGTAGCTCTATTTTTAGTTATTTGAAAAGCTTCCGAGTGTTCTACATAGTCATTGTACTAATTTACATCCCCACTAACAAGGTCTGAGGATTGCCTTTTCTCCACATCCTCTCCAGCATTAGTTGTGGCCTGTCTTTTGGATAAAAGCCATTTTAACTTGGGTGAGATGATACCTCATTGAAGTTTTGATTTTCCTTTGCCTGATGATCAGTAAACACCTTTGCATATGCCTGTTTGCCATTTGTATATCTTCTTTTGAGAAATGCCTATTCAAATAATTTGCCCATTTAAAAACAGATTATTAGTTTGTTTTTTTTTTCTATAGAGTTGTTTGAAATCCTTATATATCATGGTTATTGTCAGATGGGTATTTTTCAAATATTTTCTTTCATTCTATGGGTTGCATCTTCATTTTTTGGTAGGTTCCTTTGCTGTGAAGAAGCTTTTTAATTGATGTAATTCCATTTGTCCATTTATGCTTTAGCTGCCTATGCTTACAGGGCATTACTCAGAAAATTTTTGCCCAGAAAAATGTCCTGGAGAATTTCACAAATGTTTTATTGCAATAGTTTCACAGTGTGAGGTGTCAGCTTTAAGTCTTGAATGCATTTTGATTTGAGTTTTGTATATGGTGAGAGATAGGGGTCTAGTTTTATTTTTCTGCATATGGATAACCAGTTTTTTCAGCAGCATTTATTGAAGGCACTGTCTTGTCACCAATGTATGTTGTTGGCACCTTTGTAAAAAATGAGTTTACTGTAGGCGTATAGATTTGTTTCTGGGTTCTCTATTCTGTTTCATTGATCTATGTGGCTGTTTTTATGCTATAATCATACAGTTTTGGTTACTACAGCTCTGTATATAATTTGAAGTCAGGTAATGTGATTCCTCCAGTTTCAGCTTTTTTTAATTTTTTTTTTTTTTTTGGCTCATGATAGCTTTAGCTATTCTGGGTCTTTGGTGGTTTCATATAATATTAGCACTGTTTTTTTCTATTATTTAAAGAATGTCATTGGTATTTTGATAGAGATTACATTGAATTTGTAGATGGCTTTTGGTAGTATGAACATTTTGACAATATTGATTCTTCTAATCCATGAACATGGAGCATCTTTTGTGTCCTCTCCAATTTCTTTCATTAGTGTTTTATATTTCTTACTGTACATTTTTAAATTTCTCAGTTATTTAATTTTATTTGTTGCTATTGTAAATGGGATTATTTTATTTCTTTTTCTAATTGTTCTATCTTGGCATATATAAATTATACTGATTTTGGTGCATTTTTATTTTTAGCAACACTTTTTTTTTACAGTCTATTGTTTACTTTTATTTTTATAGACTCACCATCATTCTTATTGTTGCTGTTTGCATGACATATATTTTTATTTCTTTTCTTTCAACCCATTTCTTTCTTTCTTAAAATATAACCTGTGTCTTCTCTAGAAAGTATATAATTGCATTTTGTTTTTTTCATTGTGACAATCTTTCTTTACATTGATCAGTTTAATATATTTACATTTCATGACACTGCTGTCTGTGTGAACACACCCAATCAACCCCCATGATGCTGATACATGGGCACCTGGCTGCACAGCCATCACCAGCAAAAAGATGTGTAAAGAGGCAGACAAACCTCTCCCCCTCCCCCACACCCACACACATGTCACTGCCATTGCCAGTATGAAGGCATCCATGGAGGCTGATGACCACACCCTTACCAGGACCCTGCCCCCACTGCCACCACTACTACCAATGTAATCACACACAGGAATGCTGCAGCCCCACTCTAGTCCTACCTAATGAGTATGCACCCCACTGCACTGCTGTGGCTGCTGACTCACCTGAATGACCCACAGATCCAACAACCACTGCCCTGATAAAGCATTTTGGTTAATATCACCCATTGGAGTATTGTGACCAACATACCAGGAACACTTCTGTCCCTCCAGTGCAGCAGGTTCCTAACCTTGAGGAGCCAGAGAACAAAGCCAACTCAAGGTGAATTAAAGACTTAAATATAAAACCAAAAATTATAAAAAACATGGAAGATAACCTAGGAAATACCAGTTTTGACATAGGAACTACCAAAAATTTCATGATAAAAATGCCAAATGCAATTGCAACAAAAGCAAAAATTGACAAATGGGATACAATTAAACCAAAGAGTTTCTGCACAGCAAAAGAAACTATCAACAGAGTAAACAGGCAACCTGAAAAATAGGGAAAAATAACATCAGACAAAGGCCTAATATCCAGAATCTATAAGGAACTTAAACAAACATACAAGGAAAAGACATACAACCCCATTAAAAAGTGGGCAAATGACGTGAACAGACACTTTTATAAGGAAGACATACATGTGGCTAACAACCAGGTGAGAAAATGCTCAATGTCACTCATAACTTTTGAAATGGAAATCAAATCCACAATGAGATACCATTTCACAAAAGTCAAAATGTTATTAAAAAATACTAGATGCTAGTAAGGTTGTGGAGAAAATGAAACGCATACGCTGCTGGTGGGAATGTGAATTTGTTCAGTCATTGTAGAAAGCAGCTTGACAATTTCTCTAAGAGCTTAAAACAGAACTTCTATTCATCCCAGCAATCCCATTATTGGGTATACAGCTCCCAAAATGTAAATTGTTCTGCCATAAAGACATATGCACACCTATGTTGATAGCAGCACTATTCACAAAAGCAAAGACATGGAATCAACCTAAATGACCATCAACAGCAAACTGGATAGAGAAATTTATTACATAAACACCACAAAATACTACACAGCCATAAAAAAGAATGCGATGTCCTTTGCAGCAATATGAATGGAGTTGGAGGCCATTATCTTAAGTGAAATAGTGCGTGAAAACAAAACCAAATATCGCATGTTGTCGCTTATAAGTGGGAACTAAATGTTGAGTACACATGGACACAAAAAAGGGAACAACAGACACCAGGGCTTACTTGAGGGTGGTGGGTGGGAGTATGGTGAGGATATTAAAACTACCTGTCGGGGACTATGCTTATCACTTTAGTGATGAAATATTCTGTACACCACACCCCTATGACATACAATTTACCAAGTTAACAAATTTGAACATGTATCCCTTAACCTAAGAGTAAAAAACAAAGAAACAAAAAATACATTCACATTTAATACTTGTATTGATATAGTTGAATTTATGTCTAATATTCAACTTTGTTCTCTCTCTCTCTGTATTTATATATAGCATTTTGTGTCTGGTGAGGGAATTATTGTTCTATCTTGAATGATGGAGGGGGTGAAAAGAACAAAAGAGACAAACACTGTTTTCTCAAATGGTAGAAGTGTGGAAGAAACAAAAGGGGCCTAAGCTATATCCTTCCTATCCTTTTATAAGGTACTAATCCATTAATGTGGGAAGACTTTTCATGACTTAAATACTTCCCAACAGGACCCACTTCATAATATCACCACAATATGGATTCAGTTTTAACATGGATTTTGTATATGATATGCATTCACACCATAGCAGAATTTAACCACGTAGGTTAAATTATCCCAGTATGTGTGTATGTGTGTGTGTGTGTGACCACATACAACATGCCATAGAGCATTTTCTAAAATAGTTTGAAAAGGTTACCATAAAAATGAATTACTGAAGCCTCAAAACTAATCCTTGGGGAAGAGGAGAATTTGATTTCCCAAATTACCTCATCAGAATACTCAAAGTACTTAGTTATTAATAAAAGATTACAAAGCCTACACAAAAACAGAAATACGTGGCTCACTAACAGGAAAAATACTAGATAAAATTATATTTTATAAACCAAGACACTGGAATTACTGGATAAAGATATCAAATCATCTGTTTTATATATGATCAAAGAGTTAAACCATGGACATAGAATCCAAAAATTAGTAAAAAGACACATGAATAGTAACAAATGTCAATAAATTACTAGAAGTTATGAAAAGGAACCAAATAGGTGTTACTTAGCTGAAAAGTACAATAGCTTAAGTAAATTCACTAGAGACATTCAATGATAGATTTGAGCATACTCAAAATAAGAATCAGCAAACTTAAAGATAAGGCAATTGGAATTATCTAGTAAGAAACATATAAATAAAAAAGAATAAAGAAAAATAACATAACCCAAGGGCCCTGTGGGACTCTATATACATACTAATTATGCATTTTTGGAGTCTCAGAAGGAGAAGAGAGAGGAAAAGAAGATGAGAAAATATTTGAAGAAACAATGGTTGAAAATGTTCTAAATGTAATGGAAGACATAAATCTAAATATCTAAGTATCTCAGCAAACTCTAGGTATGATAAACTCAAATCCACACAGTATAGTCAAATCACTGAAAGAGAAAGATAAGTCTATACTTAGGATCCTCGATAAGATTAAGAAATGATTTCTCATCAGAAACCAAGAAAGAAAAATATCAGTAAGACAATATATTTAAAGTGCTGAAAGAAAAAAAAATTAAGCAAATATTCTATATGTGGCGAAACTATCCTTCAAGAATGACAGAAAAATTAAGGTATTCCCAGGTTTTAAAAAGGCTGAGAGAGTTGACTATTAGTAAATCTTCCCTAAAAATCTTGACAGTAATTCAAAGGTATATTTTAAAAAATAACATTGGTAAAGGCAGTGTGAACTCCCAAAATCTGAGACAGGTCAGATTTAGAAAGTGAATTTAGAAAGTTTCTTTTGCTAAGGTTGTGGACACACACCCATGACACAGCCTCAGGGGGTCCTAATGACATATGCCCAACGTGGTCAGAGCACAGTTTGGTTTTATACATTTTAGGGAGACGTGAGACATCAATCAAAATATGTGAGATAAGCAATGGTTCAGTTTGGAACAGTGGAAAAACTCGAAGTGGGAGAGGGCTTTCAGGTCATAGGTAGATAAGAGAAAAATGACTGCATTCTTTTGAGTTTCTGATTAGCATTTCCAAAGGAGGCAATCACATATATATTTATCACAAGAGCAGAATGATGACTTTGAATAGAATGGGAAGCAGGATTGCCCTAAGCAGATCAGTTGACTTTGTTCTTAGCTTAGTGATTTGGGGGCCCCAAGATATTTTCCTTTCACATTTCCTCCTTTCTCTTTTTTCTTTTTCTTTTTTTTTTTTTTTTCCGAGATGGAG
Source organism: Theropithecus gelada (assembly GCF_003255815.1). Taxonomy (NCBI): domain Eukaryota; kingdom Metazoa; phylum Chordata; class Mammalia; order Primates; family Cercopithecidae; genus Theropithecus; species Theropithecus gelada. The sequence goes on from NC_037689.1 coordinate 125,687,321, forward strand.
TCTCATTCTGTCACTGAGGTTGGAGTGCAGTGGCGTGATCTCGGCTCACTGCAATCTCCGCCTCCCAGGTTCAAGTGATTCTCCTGCCTCAGCCTCCCGAGTAGCTGGGACTACACTCATGTGCCTCCATGCCTGCGTAATTTTTTGTATTTTTAGTAGAGACAGGGTTTCACCCTGTTAGCCAGGATGATCTCGATCTCCTGACTTCATGATCCGCCTGCCTCAGCCTCCCAAAGTGCTGGGATTACAGGTGTCAGTCACTGCGCCCAGCCTCCTTCCTTTTCTTTTTAAAAATATTTTAGAGAAAGCATTTTAAAAAATGAGTCTCTGGTCTCAGATTTTGTCTAATCTCTTGCAGCTAGGATAGTTTATTCCTAGACAGGTAGGTCCTGAGTTATTAGGAAAGCTTATATTTAGAAGGCTGTAAAGGTTCATGTCCTGTGAAAAGAAAATAGGTGGAAGAAGGGAGAAAATTAACACAAAACAAAAGAACAATCCTGGAGATTTGATATAGGCCAGATTACTCTGAAGTGCATATATCAGTAACCAGGTATGAAAGTGGCTTATGTACGTAAATAGGTTGCAATTATTGTCTTCTGAAATTTAAGCTGTCTAGTGTCAGTTTGCAGGGATTTATGAAAGTACAGCTTAGTTTTCAGTGGCCCTAAATTAGGAAAAATGGGTGGGTGAAGAAGGAAAAAAAAAGAAAACAATATTTTAAAGTCTTGTAGCCAAGAAAAATTAGAATTCAGTCCAAACTGTAGAAAATAATAAAAATTTTAAAAGCATTAGGCAATACTAGAATCTAAAAACAAGTATACTATAGTTTTTAAAACAAAATTTTTCTCTCTCCAGTTTTCCATTTTTGCTAAATACAAATCGTGGTGGGACTGATTTGCTTTAGTATACTTGGCCTAATTATTTGTACACACTGCAGCCAGAATAATTATTTTTTACATAGCCTTTTACATTGACTTTGGTGAACTCTTTCATAGAAGGAATCTCAGATAAGACTTTTTTTAAAGTACAAATACCTATGATTTGGGTGATCTTCTCCTCTTGAGGTCCTAAGATAAAAGTTGGGGCTCCTAGGTCTGTCAGAAAGTGATATTCTTTACTTATCACAGGTCAGGAACTCTTTCAGGGACTGTGTAGACAAGTATGAGGCCAGTTTTCTCAAGGGGCTCTTGTTGGCTCCATAAGTTAAGTTTGATTCCTTAAAGGAAAGGACACCATTCCAGTCAAAGCCTTTGTAAAGCAACCAGTTTCTCCGATTGTTTCCTGTTATAAGTGAAAACAGATTCTTATTGCACTTATAAAAATAACTGTATTGCCATAAGTTCAGAATACTCACAAATAGTTTGCAAATACTGGAGAAATCAAAAGCTGTTAATAGCTCAAAAGACAAGTTTCCTTGACTCTGGGAAAAAAAACAACAAAAAAAACAAAAAACAAAGCATCAGCAAGTTTTTAAGCAAAAAGTCAAAAAGATTATTTCAGTTTTCTATTATTTCAGTCCATGTAGTTAGTTCCTGTTCTGCTGGATATTCATGAACATTTCATCTATCCATGAGTCCTGAAAGTTTTTATTCTATTTCTATCCAGAAAGTTCTATTCTTATGTCACAATCTCTAAAGCTACCAGAATCTTGTCTATAAGAGCACCTGTTAGAGTTTCGTAGTTGATTACAAAACCACCTTCTAAGGAGGACCAAAGCAAGACAATTGTCTGACAGCCATAGTGAAAGACACAATTGACAAGGAAATGTGTTATCTCTGTTGCATACAATAATTTAACATAACAATAATAATTATTACTGATAATGTACACTAAGTCACATCAGAATTACAGGAGTTTCTCATGATTTTGGAACACATACCAATAACATATTTATACAAATACAGCCCAAAGAAAACTAAACATCATTTCATATTTGACAATTCTTCCTGTATAATTTTTATACCAAATAAGCCAAATTATGTCATTTTTGGACTTTAGGGAACTTAATATCTTAAAGGAATAATTAGGTCAGAAAAAGACATAATTTACAATTTGAATTTGGAAAGTTTGTCAAATAGCAAAGTCATATGGTTTGGCTGTGTCCCCACCCAAATCTCATCTTGAGCTGTAGCTTCCATAATTCCCAGGTGTTATGGAAGGGACCCAGTGGGCGATAATTGAATCATGGGGGCAGTTTTCCCTATACTGTTCTGATGGTAGTAAATCAGTCTCATGAGACATTATGATTTTATAAGAGGTTTTCCCTTTCACTTGGTTCTCATTCTCTCTTGCCTACTGCCATGTAAGACATGACTTTCACCTTCTGCAACGATGGTGAAGCTTCCCCAGCCATATGGAACTGTGAGTTCATTAAACCTCTTTTTCTTCATAAATTACTATGTCTTTATCAGCAGCATGAAAACGAAGTAATACACAAAGGTTTAAAACACCTGATACCACAGGTCATTGTAAAATAAGTCATTCATTTGAAAAAAGTCATAACTCAAGGATTTCAATAAAAGGCAAAAAACCTTCATTCTTTGAGAGGAAAGTTAATTCTCAAAATAATAAGCCCTAATAAACACAACAGAAAGCCAACCAAATTTGTTTTTTAAAATTTTATAAACAATCTATACAATTTTAATGTTGACCATAAGATATAACTTTTATAATACTTTTGTACACTTTATAACCTTTATTATGGAGTCACTTAATGCTTCAAGAAAGCCTTGTTAATCTAACACAGGGGCCCTGTATTAGTCTGTTTTTATGCTACTGATAAAGACATACCTGAGACTGGGCAATCTACAAAAGAAAGAGGTTTAATGGACTCACAAGTCTGTAGGGCTGCGGAGGCCTCACAATCAAGCTGGAAGGTAAAGCTCACACCTCACATGGCAGCAAACAAGAGAAGAATGAAAGCCAAGCAAAAGGGGTTTCTCTTTATAAAACCATCAGATCTTGTTAAACTTATTCACAAGAACACTATGGGGGAACCTCCTTCATGGTTCAATTATCTTCTACTGGGTCCCTCCCACAACATGAGGGAATTATGGGAGCCACAATTCAAGATGAGATTTGGGTGGGGACACAGCCAAAACATATCAGGCCCATATGCTGGTCTTGAATCAGTGTGCTTTTGACATTATTTATAATTAATTTATAGAGAAACTGAACTTATTTTATGTCTCAAAATTGGTCCTTACAATTTCACATACCACTGCTTCCATGAAGCAGGTCTTGAGGGGTTGAGTAGCTTTAATTTTTGGCCCTGGGCCTTGAGGAGTTGAGTAGCTTTAATTTTGGGGCCTGTGTCTCAGGAATGCAGTTTATTTTGAATGGCATCTTCTACCAGGCCTGAAGATTGGGCTTTAATTGCTGTCAGTGTTTAAAATTTAGTAGGACTTGGTGTCCTTTTTAGACCCAGAAGTCAAAGCCCTGGAACTCAAAGTCATAAGTACTTTAAAAGTGCATACAGAGAGATACATTAATGTAATAACCTTAATTTAAAAATATTAATCTCAGTTTTGTTCTTAAGCAAAGCAAAACTTAGTAATAATATGACAACTTGATCATATAAGACTTTTTGTGTAATTGTTTATAAATCCTTTTGTTGTGACTTACACAGACTGTTCATGAAATTCTTGGACTTTCTGGCATGTCCTGAACATCCCACTTTCTTAAACAACTAGTCATTTTAATCCAGGGCTAAATTTACCATACGAGATTCTTTCTCATATGAAATTATTTCTCCTTAAATAATTTCATATTATTTCTTACCAAAACAAAACCTCTTTATTTTTATAATTTTCTTTACATCTCTCTTATTTCCACGTTCCTCTTACCTTGTTTATTACATGATCTTTAAAAACCTTTGAATTATATTTGAAAAGGACACACTTTTTTTAGAAAGAATGTTTTTCTACAAATATATTTTATTGGGAAATACTCAAATAATAAAATACATAGTATTTAATTTCTTATGACATTTGTCTACAAGTATTTATCATTATTTCATTTTAATTGTTTGCCTAGATTATTTGTGAAAACTGCAATAGTCATCATTTGAAGTTATTGAACCTCTAGTACAAACTTATAACTGAGAGAGTGAAAAACATTTGACAAAACTTACTCCATCTTGCTTTTAACCTCCAAGCTGTCCTTGTTCAGTCCTGGGTGTAGGCTGAACTAACTTTGGGAGAAATTTATAGTTTAGCTTTGAAACAGAGAGGATAACAAACCTTACCACCTGTGGACTGAATCACCTAAAGCTACAATGTTAGAAGTTATGGTAATCTTACTAAATTCAAGATGTAGCTATTATTATTAAACCAATATCAATGCCTTATTTATAAAAATTACACAAACAAAGATATTTTGTTTGGGGCTGGGTTTATAGTTTTATAACCCCTGTGCCAAATTTTGACACCTTTTATTATCTGGCAGGGATAAGTATGAAATTTCCTGATTAATAAATGCAAACAAAAATGTATGCTAGCAATTCTTAAGACATTTTTAATATTACTTTACAAGTAATTTTAAAGCTAGCTTATTTATAAAAGATTTTACTTAAGTAACATAAACTTGAAAAAGCACTTGACTAGTCTTTTTTCCTGATGAAGTATTTGATTCAAGCACTTTTATTTTCTTAAGCCAATTAGTTAGATCTCTTTTATATATTTTCAGTAATGAAACATTGTGTACACAAAACATAAATACATAGCTGTATTAGGCATACAGATAGAAGTACATATTATAGATTCCTAAAACCTCCTTGTTTTTCCTTAGACTAGCAAACTCTTGATGACCTGTTTTATTACTCTGTCAGTTATCAAGTAAATGGCCCTAAATCTGTATATTGAAGGAAACAACTCTTAGATAAAAAATCATATAGCAAAATCTACATCTCAATGTATAGAAAGAATAAGTCTGGTGGCACCAGGGGGATATTAAAGATTGGTACCAAGTCAAACATAAAATTTATAGAAATCTATGATAGGATTTTATAAAGAGACTAATTTTATTTAGATGGAGACTGTTTGGGTGAAGGAAAAGGGACAAGATGGAGGAAGGTGAACAAGATGGAGCAGTCCCTGTTGTTTCTGGGTTCTTCTTCACAGATTTTCCCATGCCCGGGAAAAGAACCAAATCAACTGAGCATGTGCAGAATGACGTCAAGCCGAGGACACCGAAATTCAAGAAGCCACTCCTACACACACGCCCCGAACTCCTCCCCTTCCAGCTCCCAGGCATAAAAGTCCGCCGCCGGCCGGAGCCGGGGTGACTTCTTCGGCCCCCGCATTTGTGGACCGGAGAACATCACCCGAGAGTGCCGGCGCAACTTCCCTGGCCCCCCACACCCGAGGACCAGAGAACTTCACCCGAGAGTGTGTGCATATTTGCAATAAAAGACTGCCACTTTCTTACGTACTTTGGCCTCATGTTTAATTACTTAGCTCTCCTAAATTAAGTTACATTAAATTAAATTAAAACAGTTGGTGCCAAAACCCGACCCAGGAGGAGACCCTTCCTCAACATTCCCTAGGGGTCTAACGAACCTCCTCCGCAGCGAACTGGCTCCCAACCCAACCAGCCACGAACACTGAACAAATGTTCCAGCTTTCCACTGGTGCCACTCTGAGAATTTCTTCTTCGGTGAGTACTCCCCTTTGTTAACCATCTCCGTCCGTTTCCGTGTCCTTGGCCTGGAGTCGTACGTACGCCCAAGGACGTAGCCACCCTGTGGCGCAGTGAGGTCTTCAACCCGGAGACGTCCGTCTTGAATTCCTCAATTCTCCGTTAGTGGCTCCAGGAGCCCCCGGTCTCTAGCAGCGGCAAAGGATGCTTTGCCACTGCGTGAGGTCGGTTTCCATTTCTGGTGGTTAAACAATGGGAACCTCACAATCGAAACCTCTCCACTGTGGCATGGCTGCAGTATAAATTAGACAACCAATCTCAATGGCCACCAGACGGCACACTTGACTATAACATTTTAATTAGATCTCTCTAATTTCTGCCAGAGGCTCGGAAAGTGGTCAGAAATTATCTATGTCCAAGGCTTTTAGGACTTGCGCTCTCGTCCAGACCTGTGCGCCTGGTGTTAAATGGCCCAGGTCTTGTTAGCCTAAACCCCTAAACCTGGCCCTTGGCCCCCACCTCAGCAACTAAGGAGGACTCCACCTCCATTTCAGATGGGGCTGACAGCAGGCGACCTCCCTCCTGACTTTCCAACCCCCCTCCCTATGGACTTCCTACCACCCCTCCCGACGCTCCTCCTTCAGCCACTCCTCTCACCCCTCCCTATGGAGCTCCCACCGCCCCGACCGACACTCCTCCCTCAGCCACTCCTCTTACCTCTCCCATTTCCGCCCACACTCGCTCCAAGACCGCGGTAGCGGCCCCCATTAGTCAGCCCTCTACCAGTCAGCCTGCCCCAACCCCCTCTACCAGTCAGCCTGTCTTAACCTACCCTACTGGTCAGTCTGTTCCAACCTCCCCTGCTAGTTTGTTGGCCTCCCCCACTGAGAAGTTGCCGGAGCCGAAGGCGTGGTTGGAGTCCACGTCCCCTTTTCCCTGGCTGACCTTTCCAAAATTGAAGAACGACTTGGTGACTTCTCAGCCAACCCCACCTAATATTCCAAAGAGTTTCAATACATAGCAGAGCATATAACCTTACCTGGCATGACTTACATGTCATTCTTACTTCCACTCTTAACCCAGAGGAAAGAGAGTGCATTCTCGCAGCCGCCAGGCAACATGCAGATCAATGGCATTTAACTGACGCCACTGTCCCGTTAGGAGAGATGGCTGTCCCGTCCATACAACCAGATTGGGACTACCAACCACAGCAGCCCGGCCGCCATAGGAGAGACATTATGGTTCAATGTCTCTTGGCCGGTATGCAGGCAGCCTCTAACAAAGTGGTCAATTTTGATAAACTAAAGGAAATCATCCAGCACCCAGATGAGAACCCGGCTTCCTTCCTAAATCGCCTTACAGAGGCACTAGGCCAATTTACTCGGCTAGACCCCACCTCCCCAGCTGGAGCAGCTGTCCTAGCCTCCTATTTTATTTCCCAGTCAGCCTCAGATATTCGAAAAAGCTAAAAAAGGTTGAAGATGGGCCTCAGACTCCCATACAGGAAAATTGGCCTTCAAAGTTTTTAACTCCAGAGAAGAAGCAGCTGAGGCCGCAGAGCTAGACAAGGAGAAAAGAAGGGCTGTGCTTCAGGCGCAAGCTCTAGTGGCTGCCCTCCAACCAGCGTTGCCCACTCTGCCAGCAGGGAAGACACAGGGCAAGTCTCCCAAGGGCTCCTGCTATAAATGCGGAGACACAGGACACTGGGCAAACCAGTGTCCCCAGGCCAAGCCGGCCACTCCGTCTCATCCATGCCTTAAGTGTGGCACAACTGGGCATTAGGCAACACAGTGTCCAAATCCTCGCCTGCCTACCACGCCATGCCCAACCTGCCAACAGGAAGGACATTGGAAGTCTGATTGCCCCGCCAGCAGGGCAGGCATTGCGCCTCAACGTGGTGCCTCTCCTCAAAGGCCGAAAGGCTCCTTCCAGCTCCTACACCTGGACGACGACTGACGGTGCCCACACTCGGAGACCCCAGTCACCCTCACCGAGCCTAAGGTAACTCTACAGATAGCAGGTAAGCCAATTTCTTTTCTCATCAATACGGAGGCTACCTATTCTGTTTTGTCAACCTATGGAGGGCCTAGCCAGCCATCCACTATCTCAGTAGTTAGGGTAAACGGTAAACCGTCTAACCCTCGCCAGACCCCAATGTTAAACTGTTGCCTGGACTATGCATATTTTGCCCACTCTTTCCTCATCATGCCCTCTTGTCCCACCCCCCTCTTGGGACAAGACATCTTAACCTAACTCAAAACATCTATTCCCCTTCCCTTTCTCCAGGTGACCAGGTTCTACTCAAGGATCAACACCCTCCTCAAATTTTCCCGCTTCCTCACCATTCTTCATCTTAACTTAACTGACTTTTCCCTCATAAACCCCATAGACACCCTCCTTCCCGACCCATCCCCCAACCAGTAGGTTTCCCAACTTTTTACTCTCATAGAAGACCTAGCTTGGCAGGGTGCCCTTTGTGATTTCGGCAATGTTGAACTTACCCTCTACACTTTGTCATCATTATTATGGTTCACTCTAATTCCCCTAGTTACTCCTACTAATCCTAACTTTGTATGGAGATTCTAAACCTGGTCTACAGATAACCAGATACACTCAGTCATGCAGGGCACTGCAGATTGTCCCTCCCCCCCCCACCCAGGGTTGTCACTCTGCCCTCTCCCTAAATAAAATATGGACTCATTAGGCCAGGATGAAGGACAGATACAGGGAAGGAGAGGCTGTAACCAGAAGGCAGTAGAAAGCCCAGACCTCCCCAAGGGCCTCTGCTGCACTCAGTCCCTGTTGAGTCAGACATAGGGAGAAGCCAGGAGGTAGGGGAGTTGGTGAGGGGAGCAGCCTTGGTGAGCGGGAGGTGGAGAGACGGAGACAGAGATGGAGATGGAGACAAAGAGATACAGACAGAGACAGAGAGAGGCAGAGATGGACAGAGACGGAGATGAAGAGACAGAGATGGGGAGAGACAGAGATGGAGAGAGACAGAGAGAGAGACAGAGGTGGAGAGAGACAAAGACAGAGACGGACAGAGACAGAGATGAAGAGATAGAGATGGAGAAAGACAGAGATGGGGAAAGAGAGATGGAGAGAGACAGAGAGAGAGAGAGAGGTGGAGAGAGACAAAGACAGAGATGGGGAGAGACAGAGATGAAGAGAGACAGAGTGAGACAGAGATGGAGACAGAGATAGAGAGAGACAGAGAGGAGGAGAGACAGAGATGAAGAGAGACAGAGAGAGATAGATGAAGAGATACAGAGATGAACAGAGACAGAGATGAAGAGAGACAGAGTGAGACAGAGATTCCTTTTTGCTACTCTACGCCAAACTCTTCATGGTGTAATTACACATAAGCTCCCAGCAGGACCCAGACGGCCCCTGTTGGAGGCTACTTTTGGTGTAACCAAACTCTATCTAAAAGTCTTAACCATACCTCCATCACCCAGTCTCTTTGCGTTCCGGTATCTTTAGTGCCTAGCTTAACCCTATATAGTGAAGGAGAATTATCTGAACTAGCTTCCCAGCTCAGCTCCAGCAATAACATTCAAAAGCAGGCTGTTTTTCTTCCCTTAATTATCGGGGTTTCCCTAGCTTCAACAATTTAACGCCCCCTTAACCCCCGGACCACCGGTATGGCTACTGCCTGTAGTACAGCAGATGCTTCCATTCCTAATTCCCATACTAATCCTCTGCTTTATGTTATGTCTTGCTCCCATTCTAATAAAATTTCTCCGAGCCAAGGTCCAAGAGATCACCCGAGTCACCTTCAACCAAATGCTCCTGCATCCCTACACCCAACTGCCAACCTCAGACCCTAACTAGGCCCCTTAACAGCAGGAAGCAGCCAGACAGACCACGGCGCCCTAAATTCTTATAATCAATAAGAGGTTGGACTGTTTGGGTGAAGGAAAAGGGACAAGATGGAGGAAGGTGAACAAGATGGAGCAGTCCCTGTTGTTTCCGGGTTCTTCTTCACAGATTTTCCCGCGCCCGGGAAAAGAACCAAATCAACTGAGCATGTGCAGAATGACGTCAAGCCGAGGACACCGAAATTCAAGAAGCCACTCCTACACACACGCCCCGAACTCCTCCCCTTCCAGCTCCCAGGCATAAAAGTCCGCTGTCGGCCGGAGCCGGGGTGACTTCTTCGGCCCCCGCATTTGTGGACCGGAGAACATCACCCGAGAGTGCCGGCGCGACTTCCCTGGCCCCCCACACCCGAGGACCAGAGAACTTCGCCCGAGAGTGTGTGCATATTTGCAATAAAAGACTGCCACTTTCTTACATACTTTGGCCTCATGTTTAATTACTTAGCTCTCCTAAATTAAGTTACATTAAATTAAATTAAAACAGAGACTACCTATCTTTTAGCTGGATCACTGAGCTCTGAGCAGAGCCCACACTGAATCCTGGGTCTCCAAAAAGGGAGAATTATTATGAGGCTAGACAACATGATGATTTTATAGTGCACTTAACTTTTTTAACAAAGACATTTCTACGTGTCTAAACTACACTCTTCCTTAAAAACCCAAGTATGCTCTGTTGCAGTAACTATTTTAGTTAAAATATCAGGTAACGCAATACAAAATCAAGCAGTTTAAGAACTGAGATAAACTTCTCTGTTTACATTATTGGGCTTCCATAAGGAAAAACAGATGTTTCTCGCCAAAGGGAGTCTTGGTGCCTTCTCCATTTTCTTTAAGGAAGCTCAGGCTATTATAAACTATTTTAGGTCCCTCATGCAGCAGAGGGTGCAAAAGAAAGGACAGACAGCAGAAGTAAATGAAGAAAACAAAATTCAGTCAACTGAGAAGAAAAAAAACTTTGCTCAAAAAAAAGACAAGGTTTTAGGAGATAAATAAAAAACAAAGACATGAAGGCCTTTTAAATACAAACACACACACATGCACACATACACACACACATCTTGGATGTTAGTTTTTAATTAAACTGACTTTTAACTATTATACTTCTTTAAAAAAAGGTTTTTAAATTTCATTTCCATATTTCAGCTAGGACAAATGGCTGCTATTTCAGAAGTACCAAATATCAAACAAGAAAGGGCTTGATTTAGGAATCAAACCTAGGCTGTCATGGTGAAAAAAGAAAAAAAGAAAGAAGAAGGAAGAACGTGAGCTATAGAACTAACTTCAGTGTGGGGTGACAGCCATTGCTCTTTCAGTTTGGCCTGGCTAGCAAAACGTTGGCCTTGTTATGTATATAAAGCTCCTTAAGTAGTCAAAATAAACAATCTTTAAGTTTTTTTCCTTTTGCTGGCTGTTTTTCTTCCCCCACCATACTACCTTTTTTTTCTTTTTTCTTTTTGGTGAGAATTTAGCCACTTCAGAGGCCTCATTCCCCAAAATTTGGGACTTTCCTTCAGATTTGATCAAGTCGGATAGAGTTGGTCAAACCGAAAGGGGAAAAGGCTGAAACAACAACAAAAACAGAAACAAACAACAACAACAAAAACAGTTAAGCAGTTAAGCAAAACAAATGATCCCTTGACTTTTATTTCTGAGTGGTCTAATGGTAAGGAGAAATTAAGAACAGCTGGTTGTTAATTTTAACTTTAGCCAAGACAAACCACAAACAAGTTACTTACCTAGGGGTGTGTCTCAGGCTGAAGACTGCTCTCCACAATCCTAGAAGGAGGGAAAAATCTCATCTTTGCTGTTGGAAGTGAGCTCAAACTCCATACAGGAGTTACCTGCCTTCCATCATCACGGAAGCAGGAAAAACTTGCCTTCTTTGCATTGGAAACAAGTAAAATTCCAAAAAAAGGAGTTGTACAGCAAAATAAACTTGAGATCTTGAACAAATTTTGGGAGATCAGGGATTCACTGGAGGGGGCGCTTTCAGTCCTCAACAAATTGTCCTATTGATGTGAGCCATAAAGATAGCTCACGCTGGTACCAAGCACTGACAGGAGATGTGTCAAAGGACAGGGGTGCCTCCACTCAGAATCCCTCCATGGTTACAAAAATGTAAACCCTGTAAATCTGAGACAGGCCTCAGTTAATTTAAAAAGTTTATTTTGCCTATTTTGCCAAGGCTGAGGATGTGTGCCTGTGATGTAGCCTCAGGAGGTCCTGACAACATGTGTCCGAGGCAGTCAGAGCACATTTTGGTTTTGTAGATTTTAGGGAGACATGAAACATCAACCAACATATGTAAGATGAACATTGGTTTGGTTTGGAAAGGCGGGACAGCTTGAAGTGGGGAGAAGGCTTCCAGGTCATAGGTTGATGAGAAACAAATGACTGTATTCTTTTGAATTTCTGATTAATTTCTCCAAAGCAGGCAATCCGATATGCATTTATCTCAAGAGCAGAGGGGTGACTTTGAATAGAATGTGAGGCAGGTTTGCCCTAAGCAGTTCCCAGCATGACTTTTCCTTTAGCTTAGTGGTTTTGGAGCCCCAAGATATTTTTCTTTCACAGTAACTACATAGGTATACATAAAAGCCAGAATTATTGCACATTTGACTTTTAACTCCTCTTTCTTCCTATACAATTAAAAGTTAAGTGGGGAGGGGGGAGGGATTGCATTGGGAGTTATACCTGATGTAAATGACGAGTTGATGGGTGCAGTAGACCAACATGGCACAAGTATACATATGTAACAAACCTGCACGTTATGCACATGTACCCTACAACTTAAAGTATAATAATAATAAATTAAAAAAAAAAAAAAGTTAAGTGCGTAAAACAATCATTATTAATCAATGTTAATGTATACACAATGTATAAAAATGTCATCTGTGACAATAACAATGGAGGACAAACATGTATAGAAATAAAGTGTTTGTGTACTATTGAAACAGCATTATTATTCAAGCTCGTTAAGTTTATTGTATAAGATTAAGATGTTAATTGCAGTTGCCAAGGAAACCACTAAGAAAATAACTGAAAATATAAAGAAATGGAAAAAAGAAGGGAATGAAAATTGTACACTATAAAAAATAAAACAAATATAAAAAAGATAATGGAAAAATTGAAAAATAAGGTATAAATAAGACATGCAGACAAGTAGCTAAATGACATAAGTGTTTTCCTAATCAGTAATTGTTTTAAATAAAAATGAATTAAACTCTTCAATTAAAAATAATATGGACAGAATAGATAAAAACATTACACATATACACTGCCTAAAAGACACTCTCTTTACCTACAAAGACACAAAAAATTAAAACTAAAGAGGTGAAAAAGACGTTTTACATAAGTAGTAACCTAAAGAGAGTGACTATGCTAATATCAGACAAAAGAGATTTTAAGTCAGAAAAGATTTATTTCAACAGTGTACAAATACTTATCAAGAGATTAAGAACATATCACATTGATAAAAGGCTCAATTCATTAAGAATATATAACAATTATTATAAATATATACTCACAACCAATATAGCTCAAAAGTATATGGGGAAAAATTGATAGAATTGGTCTTCTAGCCATTGTGTCTGGGTTCACTGAGGCTGTGCCTTTGGTTTATGGCTTGGAGATAGTTAGGGCCACAGAATCTGTAGTTCTAACATGGACTTACCATGTTTTCATTCCTCATCTTTCCTACCAATACTGTTGTATTTTTTTCACATGGCTTGTTTGAAAACATGGTAAGTTGAAAACAGACAGTTGATACTTACCTGGCAGGGGAGATACCATGATCACGAAAACAGACAATTGAGAGGTTTGCTGAGAAACTGACTCTAATATTTCAAGAAAAATATAAATAATTTTTTTGTCCTGAAATCTCTCAGAAGTACAGATCTACATATGTATGCCTGTCAATAAGTGTCAAAAAGTTGATCCAGGTATCCTGAAGGCCCATCAGAACAGCTTTATCTTATATAGCAATCTGTGATTGTCTAAGGTGCTAACTTTCTAGGTAGACCTATGAGAGGTGTGCTGTCAGTATGGAGAAAAATAACAATGCACTAATTGTTGCCAGCTTTGAAAATGTAGTTGAGAACAAGCATCAGATCTGAAAGAAAAGTTCTAGGGCCTTTCGACATGGCTACCTCTGATTATCATTAAGCATCCTCTTCTTCACATGAAAAAAAATGTAAGGAAGTAAAACCCAATTTTGGTGAATGCAACCCCTAGTTCTGCATATCAGATTTTTGAATTGATATTCTTTCCTTTTCCAATATGGTGTTCTTTTGTCCAGAAAAAAATGAATGTACCAAGAAAATGGTCATCAGACTCACTACCCTACTCTTGCTCCATTAGTTATCCACATTAGGGAAGGAAAAATAAATTGCATATTAAAATTGCAGCGACATGGGTACCTCCTCCTGTAATTCACTGTGACTAAAATCACTGGATTATCACATTAGTTCCTCTCTAGCAACTTGTGTTTCTGTTGGTGTCATGTTGAGAGAAAGATAGAAATGCCTGACTATATTTTAAAGGTTAAAATTTCATACTCAGAATTGTAAAAATAGGAGAATAAAATACCAAACTTATTTTTCTAGAAAAGTTATTGAGAATAATAATTCTCTTAATATATGGGCTGGAGATACATTTATTTTCATTAACAAACTTTATTAAAGTTAGTCAAATACTTGAGTTTTTAAATACTGGACTTCGAGAATTTATATACTGTTCATCATCTCTGTTTGATATGAGAACACTGTAGAAGTAGACAATTTATTCTAGTAATTTTGATCAAATTTATAGTCTTATTTATATGTAATGAAATTTTTTAATGTCACTGTTTAGAAGCATTGTATGAAATCATTTGGTTACAAATAAAAAATAGTTTAAAAGAAAAAAAAATGAGCAGAACTGAAGCTAGAAACATTTCTACAATATTAAGTAGAGACTTCAATACTGCACTTTCAATAATGGACAGAAAAACCAAACAAAATGAATGAGCGGTAAGACTGGAACAACACATAAATGAATTAGAACTAATGGATATATACAGAACACTACACACAACAACAGCAAGTTATAAATTCTTCTTTAGTACATCTGGAAAATTCTCCAGGATAGCATATATGCTGGGCCACAAAACAAGTCTTAATACATATAAAAAGACTGAAATATTATAAGTGATATTTTCTAATCAGAAAAATAAAAATGGAAATAAATAACCAAAGGAAAACTTGAAAACCCATAGATATTTGGAAATTAAGCAACAATATTGAACAATGAAGAGTCAAAGAAGAAATTAAGAGATTTTTAAAATATATTGAGAAGAATGAAAATAAAAACACAACAAAACTTATGGGATGCAGACATAGCACTTTTCAGAGGGAAATATATAACCATACACATCTAAATTACAAAGAAGCAAGATTACTAATCAATAACTTAAGCGTAAACCTTAAGGAACTAAAAACGGGTTAAAATAAACCTAAATATATCAGCAGGAAGGGAATAATAAATATTAGAGCAGAGACAAATAAAAATATGAAGTAGACAATAGAATAAATCAAAGGAACTAAAACTGTGTTCATTGAAAATATCTACAAAATTGATAAGATTTTAGGAAGACTCCAATTGTTAACAACAAAATGAAAGAGGGATGCCACTATCTACAGAAATGAAAAGGATCATAAGAGAATGCTATAAATAACTGTACAGGAACAAATTGGATAACCATCTTACTGTACTGAAAACCACTAAAGAGAATGTATCACTATTCAAAAACCTCCCAATAAAGAAAAGAACAGGACTAGGTAGCTTCACTCATGAATTTTACCAAACATTTAAAGAGGAATTATACCAATTCTTCTCAAAAGCTTTCAAAATATAAAATAATTCATTCTATGTGGCCAAATTTTTCATAACACCAAAGCTAAACAAAGACACTACAAAAAAGAAAATTACAGATTAATATTGTTTATGAATATATATGTAAAAACTCTCAACAAAATATTAACAAACCTAAATCAGCAGCACATTAAAAGGACTATTCATTACAACAAAATGGGATTCATCCCAGGAATTCAAAAGCAGTTTAGCATATGTAAATCAATCAAAGTAATACACCACACCAACAGAATGAAGAAAAAGTTGACACATTAAAAAAACATAAACAACATAATCTCAAATGATGCACAGAAAGCTTTTGGCAAAGTCCACAACCTTTTTATAATGTAAACAATCTATTAACTAGACATATAAAGAAATATCCTCAACATGACAAAGACCACATATGAAAAACGTACAGTTAACATCATACTCAATAGAGACAGACTACAAGATTTGACCCTAAGATCAGGAAGAATAAAAGGATGGCTGCTTTCACAGTTCCTATTCAAGTATAGTACTGAAAGTTGTACCCAGATCAACTTGGCAAGAACAAGATTTAAAAATGCATCTAAGCTGGAAAGGGAGAAGCAAAATTATCTCTGTTTACAGACGATATGTACTTACATGTAGAAAATTCTAAGGAATAAACATATACACAGAAACATTAGAGCTAGTAAACAAATTTAGTCAGGTTGTAGGCTATGAAATCAACAAGCAAATATCAGTTGTATTTCTATACATTACTAAAGACCAGCCTGAAAAGAAAATGAATTAATTCAACTTACAACAGAATAAAATCATAATTAGGAATGAACTTAAAAGGAACAAAACTTGTACACTGAAAACTGGAAAACATTGCTGAAAAATGTCAAAGATACCCATATATGTCAAAATATATCCTTTATGCATATATTGGAATAGTTGGCATTGTTAAGATGACAATACTAAAAACGTGATATACAAGTTCAATACATTCCTTATTAAAATTTTAATGGTGTTTGTTACAAAAATGGAGAAACCTGTGCTAAAATCCAAATCTATTGGATTTTAAGGATTTCAAGGAACCCCAAATAACCAAATTAATTTTGAAAATGCAGAACAAAATTGGAGAACTCACACTTCCTAATTACAAAATTTACTCTAAAGCAACTGTAATAAAATCAGTGTGGTCGTAGCATAAAGATAAGCTTATATATTGATGGAATAGAATTGAGAGTTCAGAAATAAACCTATACATATAAGTTCAATTGATTTTCAACAAGAGTGTCAAGACCATACAATGGGAAAAAACAGTATCTTCAACAGTGTTGGAAAAACAGGATAGTCATATACAAAAGAATGAAGCTGGAAAATTATCTCATGCTGCATAAAAAAAAACAATTAACTCAAAATGAATGAAAACCCTAAGTGTAAGAACTGACACCATGAGATTCTCAGAAGAAAACTTAGGAGTAAATCTTCATGACCTTGAAATTGGTAATGGTTTCTTAAATATGATACCAAATGAATATGGAAAAAAATAAATTGGACTTTATCAAAATAAATTTTTGTGCATCAAATGATAATATCAAGAGAGTAGAAAGCCAAACCAATAAATAGGAGAACAAAACTCGTATATATTATAGCAGTGTAATATCTGGACTATATAAAGAACTCCTAAACTAGATGGCCACACTACACACAAGCCAATTAAAAAATAGGCTAAGGACTGACTAAATATTTCTCCAAAGAAGATATAGAAATAGTAAATAAGCACATAAAAATGCTAGACATCACTAACCATTATGGTAATGCAAATAAAAATCACAATGAGATACCACTTTCCAACGGCTATTATTCAAAAAGCAAAAAACTAGCAGTGTTGTCAGCAAGGAGGATAAAACAGACTCTTACATTGATGATGGGAGTGTAAAGCAGTGAGGGTACTGGAAAAGCACTCTGGCAGTCCTCAAAAAGTTAAAAAAAGAATTAGTAAATGACCCATAAAATACACTTACAGGTATATAGCCAAAAGAATTTAGCGGGGACTCAAGTAGATACTTGTACAATATTTACAACAATGTGCAAAGAAAAATATACGGAAACACAAAATGTGAAAACACTTTTATTCAACATCCTGAAAAAGCCTGAAGGACAGTGGCACCTCCCACTGGTGCTTCTGTGATCTCACCCATCAAGTTGTTCCCTGAACTCAAGGATCTTTAAAAGCATCTTCTCCGAACCACAGATGTCCCATAATCACTAAAATCTGCAGAGGTAACCCACATTTGTTTGAAAGTGCTCAGAGAGGTCATGATGGATACACCAATCCACAAAAAGAAGCATTGAGCAGGAGAAGCCGTAATTTTGATGTGAGTACCTTTGGAAGCTAGCGGTTCTTTCATAAGCCTTTCCTCTGGCCCAGAAAAGAGAGTGGTGCCCCCAGACAGTACAATCTCTGCAAAAGCATTCTCTGGATGTCAGTGTCACAGTTCATGATGCTGCTGGAGGCCATTTTTGAGAGTCCCGGGCTGTGGATTCCCAGCTGGTCGGGGCAAAAAGAACTTCGGGCACTGGATACAGTTGGTCCCCAATGTGGATGATGTTCCCATCTGGCAGTTTGTATTCTCTCAGGATGTCTCCGACCTCTTGCATAGCTTTTTATGTGGCTCTAAGGTGATGTTGCACAGCTTCCCTTTGATGTTATTTACCAAAGCCTTGCAGAGTATGCAAGGAAAAGTATACCCACTAGCAAAGAGGAGCCAGGTGAGGTGCTCTATGATGTCCCTCCCTGCCACAAAGAGCATGGTGACTGCACGAGGCAGCGAGTAACTCTCATAGATGTGGACAGTGCAAGTGACCCCATCTCCACTATCCACCATCAGGCCTGTAACACAGGCATAGGCAGAGTGCTGCCACTGCATGGTTAGACAAGTAGAAAGCAGGGACACTGAAGTTCTCAAACATCATTTCTGCAAGCTTTTCTCAAATTTCTCTAGGGGTCTAAGAGGGCTCAGTCATGAGTATAGGCTGTTGACTGGGATTTTTTCTGAGCTCTCACTCAAAGAGATGTTTCCAGAGTTTCTCCATGTCATCGCATCCTGGTACCAGCCCACACTCATTGAGGTAGTGCAGATATAAGTCCTCCTACTTGTACAAGGGTTCTTGCCCCCTGAAGTACCTCTTCTGGTTGGGTCTTGCTGAAGGCACGTTGCATTTAGGATGTCCCAAGATGGAGTTGTTGACATGGTGGCGTCCAATCTCTCCAGACAGGCCGGCTTTGCAGAGTCTTGAACCATTGTTAAAAATTACAGCTGGCACATCTAATACATGTGGATTAAAAATGTCTGTAGCATGTTCTTCTGGACTTCCCCAAAATAAAGAAAGAACACTTAGGTTACTTTATGAGAAAACTGACACCTTTGTAAGTTTTAAGGCCACAGGGTTCCAAAATTCTCAAGTTGTCACTCAGGCACAGCTAGCTGGAAGCCTCCAATCCACCAAAATATCCCATCCTCAATCCCTGAGTCTTGTCTCCTTTCTATAGACCCAGGATCTGCTGAAACGATTTCAGGGATGATTGCCCTCTGTGTAACAATCCAGACAAGGCCACAATTGTCCTTGGTGAGCATGAGAGGGCAGGGCTCTTTGAGCAACTAGTACTTCCTAATTTGTCATATAGGAAACCAAGGAAGGCAAACCATACCTATAGAGAGCTTTGATAAGTCTGTGACTCCAAAGAAGAGGCCTCTAGTTATAGAACAAAGTAAAGCTGCCAGTCCACAGGTTTGTCCCAGAGTCCTTCTCTTTCTGCTCTGCTGAACTGCTTGTTGTGGAATGACAAAAATACATTTCATTTTGAAGGAGAAAAACTAAGCACTAGATACAGGTGAATTTCTGATTTGAGATACCTGCAACTCAGTTCCAGCAGGCACTTAGAATGTACATTTTTTTCTCTTACATTTTCAAAAACAATTTTATTGAGATAATTTTACATAACAACCAATTTACCCCTTTGCAATTATATAACTCAATGTTTTCTAGCATATTTGCTAATATCTGCACATTACAAAAGTAAATCAAAATATTTTTATCACTAAAAAGAAACCTCATATTCTTTAGCTATCACCCTCTCTTCAAACCATCCTCCAGATCCTTAAATGACCACTAATGTATTTTCCATCTCTATGTATTTACCAGTTCTTCATATTTCTTACAGTGCAATGATACAATATATGGTATTTTGTGACTGGCTTCATTCGCTTTACATAACGTTTTCAAGGTTCGTTCAATGTTCGCATATAACACATTTTGTTTATCCATCTATCAGTTGATAGACATTTGGATTTCTTTCACTATTTGACTACTATAAAATATGCTGCTTGAAACAATCTTATATATATTTGTGTGTGAATTTATATCTTCATTTCTTCCGGTTATATATCTAAAAGTGGAAAAGCTGAGTCATATATGGTAACTCTAAGTATAATTATTTCTGGAATTTTTAGTCTTTTTCTCAAAGTGTCTGAGACATTTAAGTTCCTAACAGCAGAGTTGGTGAGGTTCTCCACATGTTTGCCAATGCTAATTAATACATTTTTTATTCTAGGGTGAGGTTCTCCACAAGTTTGCCAATGCTAATTAATACATTTTTGATTCTAGGCATCATAGTAGGCATTCATAGTATGAATGAATTCTAGGCATTCATAGTATGAATAATATATATATTATTCATATATATATATATGAATAATAAGCCATAAATATAGTTTACACAGAACTTCTGAAAGATGGATAAACCTTGAAAATGCTAACAGAAACCACACACAAAAGGTTATATATTGTATGATTCCATGAAATATTCAGAATAAGAGTCTGTACTCACAGAAATATAAAGCTAATTGGTGTTTGCCAGGTTCTGTCAGCAGAGGGGATTAGCATGTGATACGGTTTGGCTCTGTGTCCCAACCCAAATCTTATCTCAAATCTCAAATTGTAATCCTCATGTGTCGAGGAAGGGATCTGATTGGAGGTGACTGGATCATGGGGGCATTTTCCCTCATGCTGTTTTCATGATATTGAGGAAGGCATCAGGATATCTGATGGAAAAAAAAGTGACAATTTCTACTGCACTCTGTTTTCTGCTGGCTTGTGAAGAGGTGCCTGCTTCCATTTTTCCTTCCACCATAATTTTAAGTTTCCCGAGACCTCCCCAGCCATGTGGAACTGTGAGCCAATTAAACCTCTTTTCCTTATAAATTACCAGACACAGGTAGTATCTTTATATCAGTGTGAAAACAGACTAATACAGAAAACTAGTACTGGGATAGTGGGATACTGATATAAAGATAACCTGAAAATGTGGAAGTGACTTTGGGCTGGGTAATGAACAGCAGTTGGAACAGTTTGAAGTGCTCAGTAAAAGATAAGATGGTTTTGGAAAGTTTGGAACTTCCTAGAGACTTGCTGAATGACTTTGACCAAAATGCTGATAGAGAGAGAGACAATGAAGTCCAGGTTGAGGTGGTCTCAGATGAAGATGATAAATACATTGAGAACTGGAGCAAAGGTCACTCTTGCTGTGCTTTAGCAAAGAGACTGATGGCATTTTACCCCTGCTCTAGAGATATGTGAAACTTTGAACTTGAGAGAGATGATTTAGGGTATCTGGCAGAAGAAATTTCTGAGCAGCAAAGCATTCAAGAGGTGACCTGGCTTATTCTAACAGCATTCAGTCATATGCATTCACAAAGAGATGGTTTGGAATGGGAACTTATGTTTAAAAGGGAAGCAGAGCATAAAGGTTTGAAAAATTTGCAGACTGACCATGCGGTAGAAAAGGAAAATCCATTTTCGGGGGATGAATTCAAGCTGGCTGCAGAAATTTGCATAATTAACAAGGAGCCGAATTTTAATCACCAAGACAATGAGGAAAATGTCTCCAGGGCATGTCAGAGATCTTCATGGCAACCCCTCCCATCACAGGCCCAGAGGCCTAGGAGGGAAAAATGGTTTTGTGTGCCAGGCCCAGGGCCTTGTTACTCTGTGTAGCCCAGGGACATGGTGTCCTGCATCCTAGCTGCTCCAGCTTCAGCCATGGCTAAAAGGGGCAAAGGTACAACTTGGCTCATTGCTTCATAGTGTGCAAGCCCCAAGCCTTGGCAGCTTCAACATGGTGTTGGTGGGCCTGCAGGTGCACAGAAGACAAAGCTGAGCTTTGGGAACCTTCACCTAGATTTCAGAGGATATATGGAAACTCCTGGATATCCAGGCAGAAGTCTGCTGCAGGGGTGGAGCCCTCATGGAGAACTTCTGCTAGGGCAGTATGGAAGGGTAATGTGAGGTTAGAGCCCCAAAACAGATTCCCTACTGTGACACTGCGTAGTTGAGCTGTGAGAAGAGAGCCACCATCCTCTGGATCCCAGAAAGGTACATCCACGGACAGCTTGCACAACAAGCATGGAAAAGACACAGGCATTTAATGCCAGTCCATTAAAGCAGTTAAAGAGGCTGTTCCTGCAGAGCCACAGGGTGAACCTGCCCAAGGCAATGGGACTCCACACCTTGCATCAGAATGACCTGGATGTTAGACATGGAGTCAAAGGAGATTTTGGAGCTTTAAGGTTTAATGAGTGCCCTGCTGGGTTTTGAACTTGCATAGGGACTGCGACCCCTTAGTTTTGGTCAATTTCTCACATTTGGAATGAAAACATTTACTTAATGCCTGTACCCCTATTCTATCTTTGACGTAACTAACATGGTTTTTGTTTGTTTGTTTGTTTTTACAGGCTTTCAAGTAAAAAGGACTTGTTCTCTCAAATGAAACTTTGAATTTGGACATTTGGGTTAATCCTGGAAAGAGTTAAGACTTTGGGGGACTATTGAGAAGGCATGATTGGTTTTAAAATGTGGAAAGAACATGAGATTGGGAGGGACCAGGGGTAGAATGATATGGTTTGGCTCTGGGTCTCCACCCAAATCTCATCTCAAATTATAACCCCATATGTTGAGGAAGGGAGCTGGTGGAAGGTTATCAGATTGGGCGGTGGTTTCCCTCATGCTGTTTTCATGAGATCTGATGGTAAAAAAGTGATAGTTTTCCCTGCACTCTCTCTCTCTCCTGCTGCCTTGTGAAGAAGGTGCCTCCTTCCACTTTGCCTTCTGCTGTAATAGTAAGTTTCCTGAGGCCTCCCCAGTCATGCAGAAATGTGAGTCAATTAAACCTCTTCTGTTTATAAATTACCCAGTCTCAGGTTATCGCTTTATATCACTGTGAAAAAGGGCTAATACAGCAAGTGAGGGCTTAATGTTAGTGCAATTTTCTTTAAGGGAGAAAAATATTTTTTAACTAGATATAGGAGGAGGTTGCACAATATTTTGCACCTTCATTAAAAATTAGCATGAAGCTGTTTACTAAAATGAACCATATATTAAGATATAAAACAGGTGGAAAGTAGTTACCAAAATCTGAAATCATATAGAGAATGTTCTCTGACATTTAATTTGGAATTCAATATCAAAATATATATTCAATATCAAAATATAGAGAGAAAATAGGGGTTAAAAAAACCCAAAAGAACAATTAGAAAATATTTTCACATGTATAGTGAAAACATAACATACACAAATTTTTTGAGATGCAGTGACAATAGAGCTTAAAAGGAAATATATAAATGCTAAATTATTATTTTATAAAACAAAGATTATAAGTAAATATAAACTTCTATTTAATGATGCTTGAGAAAGAAGAAATTTAATGTTTGTAGTTGGAACGAAATAGTGAAGGAATGAGCTAAAACAAATAAAACAGGAAATAAATAATTGGGACAAATATAAAGACAAACAATTGTTCTCTGAAAATGTTAATAAAATTATAAACATCTAGCAAAACTGATAATGACATGAGAGAGAAGATACAAACCACCAATGTCAGGAATGAAAAAGGTTACTTCTGGAGGGGGCGGAGCAAGATGGCCGAATAGGAACAGCTCCAGTCTCCAACTCCCAGCGCGAGCGACACAGAAGACCGGTGATTTCTGCATTTTCAACTGAGGTACTGGGTTCATCTCACTGGGGAGTGCCGGACG